>NC_067438.1:16226054-16452841 GCF_009764475.1 Pristis pectinata | reverse complement strand
GGCCCGGAATCTGAAAGCTGACGAACATTCTTTGAGAGAGAGAGTCCGACAGGGGAAGCAGGACCCAGACCCAGTGAAGGGGTTACAGACATTGTTCCTTCCACTGCTCGACCTCACCGAATCATAGAGTCATAGCGCTGGGCTGTGTCCACACCTCTCTGCTGCTTCTTGCGGTCACAGACAGAACCAGTTGCCAGACCAAGCCGTGATGCATCCGGATAGGATGCTTTCTATGGGGCATCGATAAAAATTGGTGAGAGTGAACGGGGACATGCCGAATTTCCTCAGCCTCCTGAGGCAGTAGAGGTGTTGGCGACCTTTCTTAACCGTGGTGTCTACGTGGTTGGACCAGGACAAGTTATCGGTGATGTTCACTCCTTGTTACCCCCTTATGCTCTCGTCCTTCCTGATGGATTTGGCAAAGGTTCAATGCAACACACAAACAAGATGGGGGAGAATGGACAACTCTGCCTGACTCCAGACCTGATGGGGACACTGTCTGTCTCCCACCCATGACTTGAGCTGACCTACGGATATCTGTGTAGAGCAGTCGGATCCAATTTTTGATTCCCTCCCCAAAACCCAATTTGAAGAGCACGTCCATCATGTACGTGTGGGATATCCTGTTGAAGGCCTTCTCCTGGTCCAAGGTGACCAGGCAGACATCCACCCCTCTGCCCTGCACATAGGTGATGGTATCCCTGAGCAGTACAAGGCTGTCAGAGATTTTCTTGCCAGGTACAGAACTGGTTTGGTCAGGGTGGATCATCTGTCGCAGAGCAGACTTGACCCTGTTGGCGATGGCCTTGGACAGGGTCTAACTGTCCACCTTCAACAGTGAAATCAGTCTCCAATTCCTGGTGTCCTCTTTCTCCCCCTTCTGCTTGTCAGTGAGGGTAATGATGCCATTTGTCATGGAGTCTGACATTCTACTCAGCAGAAGCATTGTGTTATGCACTTGCAGAATGTCCGGGCCCATCTGGTCCCACAGAGCTGAGTACAACTCTGCCGGTAAGCCTTCGCTTCTGGGAGTTTTATTCATACCAAGGGATTGGATGGAGCCAGTCAGCTCCTCCAGGGACAGTGGCTGATCCAGACTCTCCTGCTTGCTGTCGTCTAACACCTCTGTGATAGAGAACAGGACATTTTGGGAGACTGTGCTGTGTGTGGCCTTTCTGTCATACAGTCTGGCATAGAAGGATCTACAGATCCTCAGTATATCTGTCTATGAGGACGTTACTGAGCCGTCCTCTTAAGGCTGTGGATCACAGAGCTCCCCCTGTGAACCTTTCAGAAGAAGAAGCTGAGCACGTCTCATCCTGTTCCGCAAAGCAGACCCTGGATCTGAAGATGAACTCGGAGGATTCGGAGGCAAAGAGCACAGCTTGCCGGCTCTTTGCCTCTCAGAGTTCCTCCCTCACATCCACCCCCCTCGACTGCAGAAGGAGGAGTTGCTGCCTGTCTGTCTGGAGTTGGCACAGTTCCCTCTGACTCTGTCTTGTTTTCTGAACTCCTTCGAGGATGAACAAGCTCTTGACGTTCTCCTTAGTTTCTTCCCATCAGTGAATCGGAGAGTCAGAGGGGCTTCACGGTTCTCCAACCTGTGTAATACATCTTCAGTTGCTTCATGTTCCCTGGGGTCGGCAGCTTGACATTCAACTCCCACGTCCCCCTGCCTGCCTTCTGGTCCTCCTGTAGGTGACAGGAGGCACGAAGGAGGCAGTGGTCAGAGAAGAACACCGGCGTGCCATCGGTGGATCTGACCGCGACTGCCTCCGATGTGAAGAGGAAGTCTATCCGGGACCGTACTGAGCTGTCCGTTCTGGTCCAAGTGTGTTGTGGCTGTGCTCCACCTGCAGGGGTGCTGAAGGCGTCGCACAACTTTGCATCTTTAACCGTTCCCATCAGGAGTCTGGAGCTGCTGTCCAGTGTCCTGTCGGCACTGCCGGATTGTCCAGCCGCATCGATTGTGCAGTTGAAGTCACCGGCCAGAACGACTGGTAGGGACGTCGCCAGCAGTGGTGGGAGCTGCTGGAGGACGGCCAGCCGCTCGTTCCACACGGGCGAGGCATACACGTTGATCAGCCAGAGCAGGGTGTTACTGTACTTAACGTCAGCCACAAGGAGCCACCCACCGCAACCCCCCCCCCCACCCCCATCTCTTTGACTTCAGTGATTGAGAAGTTACTTCCCTGCAGTAGAATCCCCAGGCCAGATGTGTGATTATCATTGCCCTCAGACCACAGACAATCCCTGGGACAACCATCGTGACCACCTCTGATAGTTGCGGAGGTGGGGCAGCCCACACTCCTGTAGAAAAGTCACACCTGCCTTGACCTTGGCAAGGTATTGCAAGGCGTTAACACATCTCATGCTGCTCTTCACACTGCGCACGTTTACAGATGCCACTTTATCTCCAGAGTTATTTGAGTTCAGGATTCACTAATACTGTTCATTGTCAATCAGCCTGCACCATCATACCCACAACCTTGGTGACCTACCTCACTGGTTTTGGGTTCAGGTACTAGGAATGGTCTCCCCCAGGGTTTGGTGATGCTGGTGGTGTCACTCGGGGAAGGTTAGTCTCTGCTCCTGTTCTGTCCTCTGGCTCTGATTGTTCTGCACCCTCTACCTCTCGGAACTGGGGTGCACCAGATGACGTTCTGCTCCCAGTCTCCCAGAGCTGGGGGCTGACAGCTTCTTTGCAGCTTCCAGTCTCCCAGAGCTGGGGGTCAGTGGCCTCTGTGGCTGGCAGAATTTCTTCCTCACCCATATTTGTGTGTAGGCTCCCCTCCTCCTCCTGCCCTCCATTTTGGCGTTTCCTCTGCCTGCCTCCTCAATTTCCCACATTGGCTTCATCCTCCGATGAGGAGCAGTTGCTGGCGTCTGTCTGTTGCATTGCCCTTTGCTCCCCATTACTTTTACACTCAGCAGCCTGTTGTCTCTTGGGTGGTGTCTTCTGGGACTTCTTCCTTTTCACCACCTGCCAATCCCCTTCCTGACCCTCTGCCCTCCCCTCTTCCATTCACTCCTCCTCTTGGGGAGGGGCCTGTGAACTTGTGGCTGGTGTTTGGGAGCTTGAGGTGGACGGCCTGTCCTCAGTCCTGGTCTCAGTCTCTGCTGGGGCCTCTGCACAGACGGGAGGGGGCGGGGTGTCGGCGTTCCTCTGGGGGCTGTCGGTGCCAGCTCCCCCTCTCATTGCCTGAGCGTAGGTACAGGCACGTTTTGGGCAGGCCTTGTAGAGACGGCCCGCCTCCCCACACAGGTTGCAACTTTTGCTCTCCCTGCAGTCCTGGGTCTGGTGACCTTCCTGCCTGCAGTTCGTGCAGACGACTGCACTGCATTGGGCCACCACATGTCCAGGTTTGTTGCAGTTACAACACAGTCTGGTTTGTCCTGCATATACCAGGTACCCACGGTTCCCTCCGATCGCCAACACCGAGGGAAAGTGGATGATGGCTCCATTCACATCCACCCTTAGCCTGACCTTCACCTGGCGCTTGCTGGTCCAGATCCCAAACAGGTCCTTGACATCCACGCAGCTTCCTGCTCCCTTGACGTAACGAGCCTGGAAGGTGGGGACATCTCCAACAGGCACATGTGGATTGAACATGTGCACCGGTATCTCTCGCTCCTTCTGGGTGGGGAGGGTGAAGAGTGGCTGCACCTTCAGCAGTGACAGCGGAGCCTCATTGTCCTTCTCCAGAAAGTCCTGTAGCATTTTCTGCCATCCCGTCAGGTACTTGAAGGTAACATCAAAGTAGCTGTTACCTGGGAAGTCCTGGAGGCAGGAGATGTCCTTCACCTCCAACTTGCAGCACTCCTGTAGGACCTTCTTGGTGAAGAGGTCCCTGGGGGAGGGGTTCCCTCGCTGAGGTCCTTCACTACCACCCTGACAGTGTTTCAGATCCTGTGTCCTCCTCCCGAGGTGCTCGTCGCTGTAGCCATCCTGGTTATAGCAGGTTATGTGCTGGAAAAGTGTGTTGGATTGGTTTCCCAATCGGCATTAGAATCCAGCCCTCTGCCAGCAGGAGAAGCTCTCATCAGGTAGCCCCTCGATCATGAAGAGTTCCCGTTGTCTTCCTTCTTCAATGTCTGTCCATGGAGATCACCCATGAATCTGCTACATCTCCGTGATAATCTCGTCCCGGGAGATCAACAACAGTGATCACTGACTCTCTCTGCCAGGTAAGTGCAGTCACAGACTGTAGAAATGATCCTGACAAGTAAAAGTCTGGGATGCTTTCTATGGTGCATCTGTAAAGATCGGTGAGGGTGAGCAGGGACATGCTGAATTTCCTGAGCCTTCCGAGGAAGTAGAGGAGCTGGTGTGTTTTCTTGGCCGTGACGTCCACGTGGTTGGACCAGGACAGGCTATTAGTGATGTTCACACATAGGGACTTGAAGCTCTCAGCCATCTCCTCCTCAGCACCATTGATGTAAACAGGAGCAAGTGCACCACCCTCCTGCTGAAGTCAATGACCAGCTCTTTTGTTTTGCTGACACTGAGGGAAAGGTTGTTGTCCTGACACCATGTCAGTAGGCTCTCTATCTCCTTCCTGTACTCTGTCTATGTTCAGTGTAAGGTATGGAAATCACCGAACTGTTGGTGATTCGGGACCATGCAGTCTCCAGTTAACATTAGATAAATGCAATGTATTTGGGTATTAAGGGTGAGTCAGTGATTCCTGCAGCTGAGCTCTTTGGCATTCGCAATAACTGTTGGTGTAGAACTGACCCAGAGGGGCTGCAGGTCCACCGGGAAAATTCAGGCTGAGAATATTCTTTTGCAAAGGCATGAAATGACTGTGTCTGGTTTTGCTCTCCCTGTTTAAGGAGGGATCTATTTTCATTGGAGGCAGTGCAGAGAAGGGTCTCCAGGTAAATTCCACAAAATAATCACCTTTATCCACCCTGCTTGTTACATCCACAAAAAACAGAGTTTTATTGCCAAATATGATCGAGAACACTCGTCTTATGGCTGTGACATGTTGCTGTTTTACATCTTTCATTGGTGTTGCGAATAAGCTTAAATTGATTTCAATCTGGTCTGTGACATGCTCCAGACCAAGTCGATGTCCTCACCACTGAACATCAGCTCTCAGACACCCCCCACCGCACCATCACCTCACCACTGAACGTCAGCTCTCAGACACCTCCCCACACCTCCCACCGCACCATCACCTCACCACTGAACGTCAGCTCTCAGACACCTCCCCACACCTCCCACTGCACCGTCACCTCACCACTGAACATCAGGCCATTGGCTCCCTGTCACTGAGCTCACTTCCTCAGGAATTCTTCCCTCCACAACCTCCAGCCCCAGGACCCCCACTTCTACCTTGTCCCCTCGATGCACAAGCAGGTCTGCCCTGTTAGACCGATCGTTTCAACCTGCTCCTGCCCCACTGAAATTGCCTCTTCCTATATCGACTCTTTCTCCCCTTGCTCTGTCCCTTCACACTTACACTGTGGTACTTCTAAAGTCCTGCCCCACCTCGACAGTTTCAGGTTCCCTGAATCCAACTGACTCATCCTCACAATGGACGCCCAATCCCTCTATAACTCTATCTCACACCATGATGGTCTGAGATCCCTTCACTTTTTCTGGAATTGGAGACCTGTTTCACCATTGAATGTGGACTATAAGATCCTGTCCAAGCCCATCACCAACCTGGTCATGTCTTCTCTGGGACGGATGATCCACCCGGACCAAACCTGTGCTGTACCTGGCAGAAAACTCTCTGACAGCCTTCGGCTGTTCCGGGATTCCATTGCCTACGTACAGGACAGAGCAGTAGGTGCCCACCAGGAGAAGGCCTTCGATAGGATATCACGTACATACATAATGGACGTGTTCTCCAAAATGGGTTTTGGGGAAGGACTCAGACATTGGATCCAACTGCTCTACACAGATGTCTGCAGTGCAGTTCAAATCATGGGTGGGAGACAGATAGAGTCCCCATCAAGTCTGGAGTCAGGTAGGATTGGACAATGCCTTGTTTGTGTGCTGCATAGAAGCCTTTGCTGAATCCATCAGTAAGGACGAGAGCACAAGAGGGATGACATTGCCAGGTGGTGGGGCACCCAGTTCAAAACCTCCCCGTACATGGACGATGTCGCCGTCTTCGGCCTGGACCCACGCTCAGTTCACAGATTGATCAGCATCTGTGACCAGTTCGAGTTGCCATCAGGTGACAGAGTCAACCGCAGGGAGATCGAGGGGGTGCTCTTTAGTAACTGGCCCGACCGATCCAACGTCCCCTTCACCGTCAGGTCTGACTACCTAAAGGCGCTGGGGATCTTTCTCGGTAGGGCTGAGGTGTGTAACAAGAATTGGCTGGAGGGGATTTGGATGGTAAAACAAAACTGGGTCTGTGGAAATGGCGTTCTCTGTCAATAACTGGCAAGAACTTGGTCATCAGGTGCGATGTGCTCTCAGGGCTTCTATACTTGGTGCAATTGTGGCTTGTTCCTTGCTCTTCTGCCTTGGAAATCATCTGGGATGTCTTCTGGTTCATCTCAGGGTCCAAGATGGAGTGAGTCTGGCAGGTCATGATGCACAAGTCCCCAGAGAATGGGGGCAAAAGTGTACCCAATCTTGCCCTCATCCTGATGACCACCTTCGTGTGTGGCTGCATCAGGCTGTGCGTGGAACCAAAGTACGTGGGCACCAAGTGTCATAACGTGCGGAGGTTCTACCTGTCTCTGGTGCTGCAGAGGACAGGTATGGCCCCGCCTCCACACAACGCCCCAGTCATCTGGACGTCGCCGCACGACCTGTCCTTTGCGGACGAGTTCTTCTAAGCAAACATTTATGATGACATGTCCATCAGAATCAGATTTATTATCGCTGACTTAGAGGACGTGAAATGTGTTGTTTTGCGGCAGCAGTACAGTGCAAAGGCATAAAATTACAATAAATTACAAAATTAAAAAATGGTGCAAAATAAAGGAATAACGAGGTAGTGATCATGGGTTCATGGACCGTTCAGAAATCTGATGGCGGAGGGGAGGAAGCTGTTTCTGAATCATTGAATGTGGGTCTTCAGGCTCCTGTACCTCCTCCCTGATGGTGGTAATGAGAAGAGGGCATGTCCCGGGTGGTGAGGGTCCTTAGTGATAGATGCCACCTTCCTGAGGCACTGCCTCTTGAAGATGTCCTTGATGGTGGGGAGGGTTGTGCCAGTGATGGAGCTGGTTGAGTCTATCACCCTCTGCAGCCTCTTGTGATCCTGTGCATTGGAGCCTCCACACCAGGCAGTGATGCAACTGGTCAGAATGCTCCCCACTGTACATCTGTGGAAATCTGTCAGGGTCTTTGGTGATGTACCGAATCTCCTCATAGTCCAAACAAAGCAGAGCCCCCGGCGTGCCTTCTTTGTGACTGGATCAATATGTTTGGCCCAGGATAGATCCTCTGAGATGTTGATGACCAGGAACTTGGAGCTGCTCACCCTTTCCACCGCTGACCCCTCAATGAGTGTGTATCCTCCCGACTTCCCCTTCCTGAAGTGCACAATCAATTCCTTGGTCTTGCTGATGTTGAGTGTGAGGTTGTTGTTCTGACACGACTCAACCAGCCGATCCTTCTCACTCCTGTACACTTCCTCGTCGCCATCGGAGATTCCACCAACAACAGTAGTGTCATCGGCACATTTATACATGGCGTTTGAGCTGAGCTTAGCCACAGTGTCATGAGCGTGGAGGGAGTAGAGCAGTGGGCTAAGCTCATGTCCTTCAGGTGCGTCTGTGTTGATCGTCAGCGACAGATGTTATTACCGATCCGCACTGACTGTGGTCTCCCGATGAGGAAGTCGAGGATCCAGTTGCTGAGGGAGGTACAGAGGCCCAGGTTTTGAAGCTTGGTGATTAGATCTGAGGGGATGATGGTGTTGAACGCCGAGCTGTTATCGATCAACAGCAGCCTGACGTATGTTTTGCAGTTGTCTCTGTGCTCCAAAGCCGATTGGAGAGCAGAGTGGATCAGGCAGTGGTCGGCACAGAGCGTGCTGCAGACACTGTGGGACAGGGACTCTGTGGATACTGTGGGGTGGTTCCCTGAGCAAACTGTCCACATCATCTGGCAGAATGCCTCATGGCCTGATCTCATCAAACTCTCAGAACTCACCACCAACTGTGGTGGGTAAGTTACTGGAGAGAATCCTGAGGGATAAGATGTTCGTACGTTTGGAAAGACGGATTGATTAGGGGCAGTCAACCTGGCTTTGTGCATGGGAAATTGTGTCTTTTGAACTAGATTGAGTTTTTTGATGATATGACCAAGAAAGTTGATGAGGACAGTGTTGTAGACGTGGTTTATATGGACTTCAGTGAGGCCTTTAAGGTTCCACATGGTACGCTGCTCTGGAAAGTTACATTGCATGGAATCCAGGGAGAGCTGCCTAATTGGACACACAACTGGCTTGATGGCAGAAAGCAGAGGATGATGGTGGAAGGTTGTTTCTCGGACTGGCGGCCCGTGACCAGTGGTGCACCTCAGGGGTCAGTGCTGGGCCATTGTTCTTTGTCATCTATATCAATGATTTGGGTAAGAATGTACAGGGCATGGTCAGTGAGTTTGGAAATGACACTGAATTAGTTGGTATAGTGGACAATGATAGGAGACTGAGAGGTGATCTGATAGAGGTGTATAAAATCATGAGGGGCATAGATCGGGTGAATGCACTCAGTCTTTTTCCCAGGGTTGGAGAATCAAGAGCTCGAGGGCAGAGGTTTAAGGTGATTTAATAGGAACTGGGAGGCAACTTTTTCACACAGTGGGTGGTATCTGTGTGGAATGAGCTGCCAGAGGAAGTGGCTGAGGCAGGTACAATAACAACTTTTAAAAGACAGTTGGACAGGTACGTGGATGGGAAAGGTTTAGAAGGTGATGGGTCAAACACTGGCAAATGGGCGTCGGTCGGATGGGGCATTTTGGTCAGCATGGACCAGTGGGGCCGAAGGGCCTGTTTCTGTGCTGTATAACTCTAAGCACCGAGACCTCGCTTTGGCTGGCGGTGAGAGGGGCCCTCACAGTCAGATCCTTCCTGGACAGACGACACATCACCCATCAGTGCGTGCTGCCCTCAGGATGGCTGCGGTGGGGAGGAGACGGTCACCCACCTCTTTGCAGACTGTGGGTTTGCAGAGGGTGTGGAGAACGATGCAGGGGTCTGTGTCCCGTTTCATCCCCAGCAGCTGGGTGACTCTGATCAAAGGGCTAGTCCCGGGGCACACATGGAGACAGACATCAAGTGCTGTTGGAAGGTCATCAGCTCAGTGAAGGACGCCCTTTGGTCTGCCCCAAACCTGTTGGTCTCCCAGCTCAGCGAGATGTCCGTAAGGGAACGCTGCCGATGGGCACAGTCCCGGCAGCAGGAGTCCGTGCTGAGGGACGCACTGAAGCTCGGTGCAGCCGATGCAAAGGCTCTGTGGGGAAGGAGAATCTTATCGCCCGGTTTATTTCTTTCCAACGTCGCCAACACTTCACCTGCTGTGGCGCACTGTGGGACGCCCTGGGGAGGGCTGTGTGAGGCGCTATATAAACGTAAGGTCTCCGTTTCTCCGCACCCACTGACGGGCTCGGTGCACACAGCGACCAGGGGAAAGTGCTGGGGCGCTCCGTCTCTGAACTGCAGCAGAGGCCCGGCCCGAATGATCGCAGCTGCACCCAATCCCTTGCACAGTTTCACTCTCTCCGTCCCGCCCATTTACAACATCCATTTTGCGGAAGTTAGTTATCTTCCTCTCTCCCCGGGCGGTGGTCGCCGTTGCTCCTCGCTCCACACTGGGGAAGCCGTCTCACGTTGTTGCTGTGCCCAGGTGACAAACTGCCCCGCGGGGAGCGGGCACCTTCTGCTCGAGGAGGGTCTCGGCCCCTCTGAAGCGGCTGCTCCCGGGACTGATCAGGTGAGTGGGCTCAGGAACATTTCACCGCACGGGAGCGGCTGGGAGACAGCGGTCACTTTCCGAGTTCCCAGCGGGAGTCAGTGGAAGGGAAACGCGCTGCCCCGGGCCGGCCCCGGCGGAGACTCCGCTTCGTTCCCGGGGCCGGAGCGGCGAGTCTGTCCGCTCAGGGGAATGGGGCGAGCGGGAGATCCTGCGGGTCAGGGAGGCGGCAGTCGGTGTCTCCTCGGGAAAAGTGTCCGGATACCGGGGTTGGTTCGTTCCCAGCGGCGACTTTCAGTCTGGGACGGGCGGGAATTGGCTGCGAGGCCGTCGGTTCCCTGCGCTGAAAGTGTCGCTCACTGGGCGGGTGGGGGCTTCCCGGACACTGATGGTGGCGAGTTTGTCGCAGAAATCCCGCTCCTCCCCCCGCTTCTGCTCCACGTAATTTGTCTGTTGATGGGATGGTGTCTTGTTGCACAGTTTGTGCCTCAGTCGCTCGCTGAACCAGTCGGAGCTGCTGCTGTTGAACAGAGAAGGCGGAGAGCGGGCTTGGTGCCAATCTGAAACATCATTCAGGGGTTTGATGGTTAGAAGTGGACAGGGTGTTGTGGGGGTCCCAAAATTAAATCGTGTGGGAAGGGGAGGTCCCTGTGTCGCATCAACACCCACAGACCACACCTCCTCCCACCCTGTCTCTCGAAAGGACGCCATTCCTTTCAGTTTCTCAGATCCCACCACCAGCCACATCTTCCCCTCCCCACCCCATTCTGCTTTCTGCTCTCCCCACTCTCTCCGTGACGCCATTGGTCCACTCATCCCTCCCCCTCTCCCTCCACAGTAACGGTAGGGGATGTAACATCTATTAGTCACACTATTAACATATTTTTGAAATTCAGATACAACGAAGCATTCAATTAATTCAAAAGAAGGAATAAATTAATCCTTCCCTCTCTCCCTTGCAGCCCTGCCTCTCTGTTCAGATGAACGGAGTCACTGAACCTGCACCAAGTCCAACCTGCTGCAAATTCACCAGCACATTTCCTGCTGTCACTGCTGGGAAACTGTGGGAAGTTGGTGCACCATTGCTGGACTCCATGAGAGGTGTAAGGTTGGAACGCAGTGGGAACGGCAGTGGTGAGGCCCTCAGGGAGCTCAGTGCTTCGGTATCCTGTGAGTGGCCCTCAGGGGTGACCTGCATTGGTGATCCGGCCTCCCATAGAGGTCCTGATTCACTGCTTTAGGGACTTTACACCAGGCTGGTTTCCTCGTCCGACTGTTCCTACACCGTGCTTCGCCTGTGACTGCCACCGAGCTGGCCCAGCTGGGGGCAGCACCAGGTCAGCAAGAGGGGCAGCAGTCTGGGGAGGTGGCTGTGGCCACACATGAGAGAACAAGGATGTTGCCAGGACTGGAGGGACTGAGTTATAGGGAGAGGTTAGACAGCCTGGGCCTTTACTCCCTGGAGCGTAGGAGACTGAGGGGTGATCACAGAGAGGTATATAAGATCATGAGGGGCATAGATAGGGTGAGCAGTCTCTTTTTCCAGTGCCCGGGAATCAAAAATTAGAGGACATAGTTTTAAGATTAGAGGTGAAAGGTTGAAAGAGAACCTGAGGGGCAACCATTTTACACAGCGGGTGGTAGTTATACGGAACCAGCTGCCAGAGGCAGTGGGTGAGGCAGGTACATGAGATACATTTAAGAAGGATGTGGACAGGTCTACGTTTAGAGGGATATGGGCCAAGTGCTGGGAAATGGGATGAGCTTGAATATACACCTTGGTCAGCATGGACACGTGGGCTGAAGAGCCTTTTTTCTGTGCTGTATGACTCTGAATCTATAACTGTCACCGCGTCCGTGTTGGGAGAACCAGCGCTTTCATCCTGACGGAGGACGGCAGATTCTCGCTCTGTCAGTACAGGTTCACTTTCCCAGCGTGGGCTATCAGGGGACCTTCCAGCCTGCTCGAGGCCTGATCATAGCACAGTCCTCCACCACCCCCCCAGAGCCTCTGCCAACAGTGACAGCTCTCTCAGTGCCCCAGCTTCAGGATTCCCACACATACACAAGAATCCAGGAGTCCAAAACTTCCTGGCAGCTTCTCACCAATGTTTTCCCAGCTGCACTCCCTGTTGGACTTGTCTAATGGTGGTCACAAAGTTGTGGAAGTTCCTCAGCAGTTACACTGGGGAATCTTCTCAATAAACTTCTGCTGGGTTAAACCCAGACAGTAACAGTGTCGCCACTGACCTGACACTGTGACGGACAATTGTAGGTTTTAGTTAACTCCTTCTTAATGTTTTAATTTATTTAAGTATTTGTACTAATCCAATTCTTAAAACCTTTTACAATAGTTTGACTATTTGTGCAGTTCCTATATTTCTGAGTTAAAAACGTTCCCTGTGTCTTTGCAGGTTTGACGACCAGTGACTGTGAAGATGTTCCCAGCACTCCCGGGCAAGGCTCGTTCCAGACCCCGATCCACATGACAGGTGGAAGATTCTAACGGCAGGCAGAGGCTCAATGTTCCTTTGCCCAGCAAATTGTCCTTGGCCACTCTGCACAAGGTGGGAACTTTCTTCCCAGGTCAACAGTGAGTGGGGGTGGTGAACACTGCTGGTGATGACGGGGGTCTCACAGCTTCCCACCAATAATGGAACTAACACCGCTCTCGCTCTCGCTCTCCCCACCCCTCAGGTTTTGAGTCTCCTACTGAGATGGGAGTGGTTCACTGCACTGTGCTGTCACTGTATGGGATTCTCATCTCAGTCCAGGGTAATGAACACATCTTGTCCGATTATATTTATCTCATGGAGGTGATGCATGGAGTTAGAAGATTCACATTTTATTAAAAACAGTTTCTGTTCCGCACTTGTCCACAGTACTTCATTATAATGAATGAATGTCCCATTCCAATTTCCATGCAGGTTGGATTTTGCAATTAGAAGAATTTTGTTTGCTAACATACTCCTTTCTTTGGTAAAATTGCTGGCTTTTATTTGTATCAATGTCCTGGAGTACTGAATTTTCTTGTGTTCCATCCGACTCCCACAGTAACTTTTGCTGCGACCTTCATGTAACCCATGGGGAAACCAGTAAAGTCCAGTGATCCCAGATTTCTGCAGATTCCAAGATTCCTTGCTGGGTTTTGTTCTATTACCATCAGTGAAATTTGTGGATCAGGCACTCCCTGTGTAGGAATCCCTTCCCCATCAGTGGGTCTAAATCTGGGAACACCCTCCCCAACAACACTGTGGGAGGAGTTCACTAGAAGTTACATGGCAGTTCATTGGCAGCAACTTATCGCTACATCCTCAGGAAGAGCTGATGGGCAAGTCCTGTAAATTATTAAATAAAATAAAAACAAAGTTTAGTTTGCAGCTGATCATACTTTTGAGGCCTGGTCACCATAAGGATCTGCGCCAAATTCATGGCTTATAAATAATTTGGCGTCTGTAAGGGAACGTTAAACAGGCAGTGAGCAGCGGGTCAGAAACATCTTGTTCAGGTGCCTTCACTGTAAAATCTGCACATCTCGGGCTCTGTGCACCCGAGAGTCGGCCTCACTTGTTCAAAACTTTTCCTCGGTGCACTCTGCCATTGGGGAGTGTGTCCCGAGAAACGGGTAGGTCAGGGTCCGGGTTGCAAGTCTGGTCCTGGGGGTAAGGAGGACGGTGGGTAAAGGTGAGAGAGGCTGGAGTGGGGAGCAATGAGGCTTCAGTCAGTGTGAGCTGAACCTTCGGGATTGGTAGATGGAGAGAGCGTTAGTAGTTGCTGTGGGTTGGAAAGGGTCAGGCTGGAGGTGGGTTGGGTGGAGCTGAGGGTGACCTTGGGTTCATGGGGATGTCTGGGTGAGTCTCAGCCAGGAGATTGATGGGGAGTTGGGTGAGGGTTGGCCTGGATCTCATTGGGTGGAAATGGGTAGGGTGGTGCTGGGGGTGGGGCTGGTCCGGGGCCCAAGTGTGAGCTGCCGCAGTGAGTGAGCACGTTACTGAGAGCACTGACCTGAGACAGGTCCCCGGTGCCAGACAGCACAGCCTGGGGCTGCTGAAGTAACGGTGGAGCCGGCCTGATCAGCGGGTTCACCGGCTGCCCAGCTAGTGGCATTGCCATTGGATGATGCTGCGCATGTGTGGGATCCTCCTGCTCTCAGCGCCTCAGATGTCCAGAACTGGAAGGGTTGGCAGACTTCACGCAACATGGAGTAAGGCCGCTCGTCTTACCAGGAGTGATATTTCTCATTGAATCAATTAACGCACAGAAATATTGTGTTTAAGATCAACTTTGAGACAATAGCTTCCCTGACAGAAAACCAGAAAGTGCTGGAAATACTCAGCAAGTCGGGCTGCATCCGTGGGGAGTGAAACGGAGTTTACGTTTCAGGTCGAAGACCCTTTGTCTGGGAAGAGTTTTCCTGACAGGTGGATCGACACACACAGGAAAGAGGAACCAGAATAGGCCTAACAACCTCTGGAACCTTCTTCACTGTTCAATAAAATCAGGACTGGTTCTCGACCTCATGGGTGTGACGGGGAATTACAAAGACTTGCAAGAAGTTCCCAGCCTCTGTCACTGTTCCCTCTCTCCCTCCTCCATCTGCCTATCAGCCCTCCTCACCTGCTCGTTCTTGCCCCACACCCCCTCTTCACCTCTTTATACTGGCCGTCTCACCTCTGCTCTTTCAGTCCAGATGAGGGGTCTTGACCTGAAATGTCAGCTGTCCATTTCCCTCCACGGATGCTGCCTGACCTGCTGAGTTCCTCCAGCATCTTGTCTGCAGCCTGTGACATTGTCCATTTCCCAGTTTCATCCCTCGATCTCTGGTCTTTGACCACCCAGAACGAAGCAAACATTCCTTGTGTAAATGTTGTTGTCTATTTTTCCTTGTGGGTTCCTTGAATATTCTTTTGTTTTCATTTTATTGATCCCCAGGTGAATTTGTTGGACTTGCACCCGATGAGCCTTTTGTCGCTGTTGAGGGTGAAGATATTGTATTGGAATGTCAGCTTGTCCCAGATATATTGACCAGCAGCATGGTGGTGCAGTGGCTGAAATTGGGTCTCGACTCCCTAGTCCACGTGTACAGACATGGACAAGATGACCCCCTCACTCAACACCAGGATTACAGAGCAAGGACAGAACTGTTTAAAGACGAACTGATCAAAGGAAACATTTCCCTCAGAATAAAGAATGTTAGAAGGTTTGATGAGGGAGAATATACATGTTCAGTTCAAGGCAGAACTGACTCTAAACAATCTACAGTTCAACTGAGAGTTGAAGGTGAGTAAATATTTACTTTGACATTAATAACTTTAAAGGAATATGATTGTGTCTTTACGAATCACTGCAAATGGTTTAAAGATAAAACTCTTCAGCAGTTGGTGTAGGATTCAAAATACGTTCTGACTTCTACACCCTTTCCCGTTCCCAGGGGTGAGGCAGTGAATTCCTCAGGATCATGACATTAGCCCAGTCACAGTAACCGGTTATACGGCAGTAAATCTCACAGGGAATACATTTTCAGCACCAACTTGTTAAAAGTAAATATTCAAAACAGCACAAAGTAAAGAACGTTCAACCAATAATATTGATTTATAATTAAGAACATGTGATTGCATTTCTAAATTTAGCAGTAACTGGAGGGTAGCAATGGGAAGCTGTTTAACCAGTGTTCCACCAAACCTGTTCCCGTGTTTCTGATCTGGGGGAATGCGGTTGAATGCAGGGACGTCTCAGTACAATGGTACAGGATGTTGGTGAGACTTCACCTGGAACACAGTGTTGGTCTCCTTCCTTAAGGAAAGATGTACTTGCCTTGGAGGCAGCTCAATAAATGTTAGTAATGATTCCTGGGATGAAGGGCTTGTCTAATGAGGAGATGTGCTCGTGCTTCTCGGGAGAGTTTAAACTAGCACGACAGAGGGGTGGAAACCAGTGCAGAGAGTTGTGGACACAGCCCAGCGCATCACGGACACCAGCCTCCCCTCCTTGGACTCTGTCTTTACCTCGCGTTGCCTTGGTGTAGCAGCCGGCATAATCAAAGACCTGGGACATTCTCTCTTCTCTCCTCTTCCATCGGGTAGAAGATACAGGAGCCTGAGGGCACGGACCACCAGACTTAAGGACAGCTTCTACCTCACTGTGATAAGACTATTGAATGGTTCCCTTGTACGATGAGATGGACTCTGACCTCACGATCTACCTTGTTGTGACCTTGCACCTTATTGCACTGCACTTTCTCTGTAGCTGTGACACTTTACTCTGTACTGATATTGTTTTTACCTGTACTACATCAATGCACTATGTACTACTCAATGTAACTGCACTGTGTCATGAATTGACCTGTACGATTGGTTTGTAAGACAAGCTTTTCACTGTACCTCGGTACAAGTGACAATAATAAACCAATACCAAACTGGATTAAGTTTTCTGAGGAGCTGACAAAGATGATGATTGAGGGTCAGGCAGTGAAAATTGTATACATGGACTTTTGTAAAGCTTTTGACAAGGCCCCTCATGGTAGGTTGACCCAGAAGATTAAGGCACATGGGATCCAGGGAGATTGGTAAACTGTATTCAAAACTGGCTTGGCCATAGAAGACAGAGGGTAATGGTGGAGGGATGTTATTCCGATTGGAGTCTGTGACCAGTGGTGTTCTGCAAGGGTCAGTGCTGAGCCTATATATATCAACTGTATGTCTACATCTACATAAATATTTGGATGAAAATGTAGCTGGGCAGTTTGCAGACAACACAAAACTTGGCAGAGTTGTGGATTGTGAAGAATGTTGTCAAAGGATTCAGCAGGATAGAGACGCATTGAAAATATGGGCAGATAAATAGCGGATGGTTTTTAATCTGGGCAAGTGTAAGGTGCTGCACTTTGGGAGGTCAAATGTAAGGGGAAAGTTTACGTTAAATGTCAGGACCTTTGGGAGCATTGATGCACAGAGCGATCTTGGGGTGCAGATCCATAGCTCCCTTAAAGTAGCAACACGAGGAGACGGGGTGGTAAAGAAGGTGTACGGTATGCTCGCCTTCATTGGTTGGGGTATTGAGTATAAAAGTTGGGAAGTCATGTTGCAGCTGTATAAAACTCTCATTTGGCAATGTGTGCAGTATTGTTGCCACGTTACAGGAGGGATGTGGAGGCCTTGGAGAAAGTGCAGAAGATGTTCCCCAGGATGCTGCCTGGATTAGAGAGCATGAGCCTTAAGGAGAGGTTGGACAAACATGGGTTGTTTTCTCTGGAGTGTTGGAGGCTGAGGGGTGACCTGATAGAAAAAAAATAAAATTATGAGAGGCATAGACAAGGTAGATAGACAGTCATTTTCCTGGGGTGGGAATGTCAAATACTAGCGAGCATAGTTTTAAGTTGAGAGGGGGAATGTTGAAAGGAGATTCACGTGCCAAGTTTTTACAGAGAATGGTTGGTGCCTGGAACACACTGCCAGGGGAGTTGGTGGAAGCAGATACAGTATGATAGTAATGTTTAAGAGGCATTTAGACAGACATATGAACATGCAGGGAATTGTTCCTGTGCTGTTCTGTCGAGGAATAGAGGCTCATGGGGAACTGGCACAGAGGAGGAGTTGAGACCAGCAGAGATCAGCCGTGATCATATTGAATGGAAGTGCAGGCCTGAGGGACCGAGTGGCCGACTCCTGCTATTTTCTTGTGAAATACCCAGCAGAACAGGGGGAATATGTGGAGAGAGAAACAGTGGCTCAGGATGATGACCTTTGGTCTTTTCTCAGAGTGCTGAGGACGGATCATGGACTGGAAATGTTAACTCTGTTCCTCTCTCCACAGATGCTGTCAAATCTGTTGATTATTTCCATCATTTTCAGAGTATTTCACATTTCCAGCATTTTGCAGTGTGTTACTGTCTGTGAAGAAGAATTTCTCCTCTCAGTAGGTTGTGAATCTTTGGAATTCCCTGCCCCAGGGAGGTGGATGTTGGGTCACTAAGTGTATTCAAGGATGGCACCAACAGACAGGTTGTTGGACAGTGGGAAAATCAATGGTTCTGAGGATCAGGGAGGAAAGGGGAATCGAGAATGAGATCAGATCAGCTCTGTTTTTTATTGAATAACAGAGCAGGCTCTGGATCGTTGTCACCTCTTCCCCTCACTGCTCTGTCCATTTTTTAATTTTTATTGATTGATCTTTGGACATGTTTTGAAACAATGTTGGTCACATTCTCATTCAATTCACATCCTAACAAAACTGTTATAAGCTAAGTATAAGGAGCATTTAAATGCATGTTTCCCACCAGCTGCAGGAAGAGTTGAAAATCAAAAAACTGCAGATGCTGGAAATGTGAAATGAAAACAGGAAATGCTGGAAATACTCAGCAGGTCAGGCAGCATCTGTGGGGAGAGAAACAGTTAATGTTTCAGGTTGATGTCCTTTCATCTGAACCAGGAAGAGTTAGAAATCAAGCAATTGTGGTTGTGTGAGGATTTACAACTTTAAACAAGAAAGTGCTGTGTGAGCTCAAGTTGTTCTTCCCAACAGGTGTAATTTCTCTGTGTGTCGTTGATCATTGCAGGTTTGGGGAGTGAACCCCGGATTCAGATGAAGGGATATCATGGAATCCAGCTTGTGTGTAAATCCAGTGGATGGTACCCTGAGCCAGAGATCCTGTGGTTCAGTGAGGATGGACGCGTTTTGGAACAAGCAGAAACAGGATCCCACAAAGACTCAGAAGGTCTTATACGTGTTGAGAGCAGCATTGGAGTAACAAGGCAGTCAACAAACAGGTTCAAGTGTCTTGTCCGGACCAGATGGTTGAAAATACAACACGAGGCAATTATTAAGATATCAAGTTTGTAAACGATTGTTTGATCAGTGAAGGGAAAAGGTGATTTAAATTCTACTGAATGCGAAACTATCCCCCAAATGCTCACTGAGCAGTTCATTTGTTTATCTTGGTGATGGTTTTGCCAACAGCTAACTTCTGCTGGAAAATTGTGTTTCAGCAAAGTTTACGGTTTCTGTCGATCTTGCTGTTTAAGTAGCTTTTAAATCTGTAACTGCATTAAAGGCCAATTAAATCTACAACTTGTCCACCCAGGTTGGATATTGACACACATACTTTCAACCCTCTGATACTTTCCTGAAAACTCAATTCATCTAAGTGGACAAAATTTGAACACTCCCCAGAACATTGATATACATGGTTCGTACTGTATTGGCCCACATGGGAACTATTGACATCGATAGGACTAAGGCAATGGTTCTGCTGAAGAAGCAGATATGGTCTAATTTAAAAAGCAGAAATGTAAAGTTAACAATATCTGAATTACTACCTGAGCCATGTGTAAATTGGCCCAGGGTCAAAAAAGATCAGCATGGGAGAAATGAGTTTCAATTCGTGAGGCACTGGCACCGGTAATGGGGAAAGAGGGAGCAGTTCCATTGGGTGAGGCTTCACTTGAATCGAGCTGGGACCAGTGTTCCAGCCTATCGAATAACTGGGACTGTAGATAAAGCTTTGATCTAAATAGTTGTGGGGACATAATGTGCAGAGAGTTTACCTCCAGCTTTGTCTTTTCATGACTGACTCTAACTGAAGGCTCTTTGAGTGCAGACAGCTTTGAAAACAAGGCAGACACATCAGTGGCACAAATAGAAATAAATGAGCAAAATAGAATTGCCTTAACAGAAATGTGATTTGCTAAGTGACCAAGGTTCAACCAATCATCCTCTAATTTCTGCTGTCTTCAACATGATGCCTCCAGCAGAGGTGGTGAAGAGGATTGATGAGGGCAGGGTGGTGGATGTTGCCGACATGGACTTTAGCAAGGCTTTTGACAAGGTCCCTCATGGGAGGCCATTCCAGAAGATTAGATCACATGGGATCCAGGGTGAGCTCGCTAACTGAGTACAAAATTGGCTTGTGTGAATGAGTCAGAGGGTGGTAGTGGTCAGGACTCCAAGGGCTGTTCCTTCCAGCCTGTAGACTACTGTGCTGCACCTCTGGTGTGCCTATGCTGCAAGTGAGACAATACATACCCAAAGTATAACTCGATCAGACAGTAACTCTCCCAGTTTGGATATCAGTCCTCAGATGTTCGTGAGGAGAACTTTGCAAGGTCAGCTTGGCTGAGAGCAACTTTGCCATGACTGAACTTGGTGCCCAGGTCAGTGTCAGTTAGTCTGTCCAGTTTTATCCCTTCTCTGAGCAGGAAAGGCAATGCATTTCAGGGGCATCAAGGAGACAAGCTCATGCATAGGCCAAGCTGTGTAAGGTTGGAGGATGTCCTTTTCTGAATAATAATCCAGTGGTTGTTGTGGTCGTCATTCCTTAGACAGGTTATTGTTCCAAATTCCAAAGTATTAACTGAATTTGAATTCCACAGTTGCTGTGGTGGGATTTGAACTCGGGTCCCTGGATGTTAACCCTGGACTCTGGATTACTCGTCCAGTAACTGAGCTACTGCATCACCACTGTGCCTCTGTTTATAATGTTAAAGATCCCATTCACTTCTTTAAGCAAATTCTCAGCCCACCTGCCACTTTCAATAAACCCTGTCCACATAATTGTTCCCCCCAGTTTACATCGTCTCCTCTCATTCGTCCCACTCAAGGTGAACATGTCACACTTCCCAGCATTAAATTCTCTGCCACCTATCCACCCGTTCCCCTGTTTACTGCTCCTTCAGACCTGTTCGTATTCTCTTAGGTTCCATGGTTTGTGTCAAGTGCAAATTTGGGAAACGTGTGCTTTACACCCAAGTCCAGGTCATTGACGTATATTAAGAAAAGCAGTGGTCCTGGTTCCCACCCCTGGGGAATTCCAGTGTTCATCCCCTTCCAATACTACTTTCACTACTTCTCCCTGTTCCCAGTCCTCGCTCTGCTTCACCTTCTAGAGCCAATCCGGCCGTGCTGCCTTCCTCACTGGGACAGAGATGTACTGATCAGGAACATTTACCTGAACACACCAGAAACGCCTCTTCTCATTGCTCCTCATGTTACTGCCGTCCCAGTCTGTATTGGGATGGAGTCCCCTGGTATCTCTCTCTCTGTAATTTCCCTGCAGATTTGCTCCTCGGTTGGTGGGAGATGGAGGAGTCCCTGCAGTGTAATCACACTGCTGTCATTGAACATGTTTGTAGATTACTATCCTGCTGCTGCAAAAAGCTCACTTTTATACCCTGAGTAATAATGTCTACAACAGTGAACTTAAATGTGAACTTGAAACTAACCCCAAATCCATCAATTCTGTCCGTGATTGTTTTCGGACTTCCTCTCTCTCTCTCCACACTGCAATGTTCTCCTCAATCAACGCTGCCACTTCCTTCCTTCCCTTTCCCACCTTTCCTGAGGATCTTGTATCCGGGAATATTTTGAACCCACTCCTCTTCTTGAGACAGATCACTGTTATGGTCACAACACTAATCCCATCTGGTTCATTGCACCCTCAGCTTGCCTTCTCATCCAGCTTTGGACCCACAGCAAATGTGAATACATTACACACCATACATTCACCTGAGTCATTTCAATATCTATTGGAAATAGCTGAAGCCCAAGCACTGATGCTCACATTTGCCAGCCTGGAATGCACAGAATTCTCCACACCTATTGCCTGCTGTGTGCCAGGTCTCTGTGTGTCTGCGTCTCCTGAGCACAGATGACCAAGAACTAATTTCCCTTCCCCATTGTGTTCAGTGATGTTGAGGGTCTAGAAGCTGTGTGTGCAGTGCAACAATGTGGTGTGATGCCCAACCACATTTTATCTAAGTCCCCATTGCATTTACTGAGGGGGACTTTAATAAAATGCGATTGGGCATCACACCACATTGTTGACCACACAGTGGGCCTTAAAGGCCTATGACATCCTTGGTCATCTGTGGCCATTTGCTTCATAAAGCATTCTAGAATATTCCCAACAACTGATGTTGAGCCGATCAGTCCACAGTTCCCCATTTTCTACCTCCCTGCTGTTTTAAATGGCAGTGTTGGATTTGTTACCTCACAGCCCACTGAACTGCTCCAGAATCCAGAACCCGTTCACTCTCTGCAGCCGCCTGTTTTAGGATCCAGACACAGAGACTGTGGGTGAGAGGGGCGGTAGCTTTTAGTCCCATTCATTTATCCCGTGTTTCTTCTTTTACTAATATTATTACCTCGAATTTCTGCACTTTGATTGGATCTTCCTTTCCCCACAGTTTGGTTTTCTTTGTGTTTTCCCCAGGTTCTTGTTTCTGTCCATTTCTGCCTCTGCACCACCTTGGACGTTGTGTTGAATGTGGAATAAATCAAATGTAGTCGACAAGTGTTGACCCTGAGAGAGTGAGGTGCCCCATGTATGTGTCGTGTTGCACCCAGTCCAAACCACTGCTGCCAGCCCCACCAAAGGCAGGGCCAACAATGTGAGTGGCCTTGTCTGGCTTGGATCATGTTGGGGCACCTTCGTGGTCATGTGGTTGGAAAGTTTGGGGTGTTGCTTCCACCAGTCCCAAAACACAAGTTCAGGGGTGAGATTAAATATGAATTTGGTTGTGCAAGTGCCCAGGGTTGGAATTCCTGCCCTTCCAGAGGCAGTTACAATACTAAACATCAGTGGCAGTGATGAAGTGCTCAGAGCCTCCATTTACAACAGGCCATGAACAAACCCCAGTGCTGATATTTCTGGCTCTTCCAGTAAACACTTCTTGACATTATGGCAGGAAGCTGCTGGGGCAGCTGTGGGCTTTCCACCTCGTGGAATTTTACTGAACGAATTCCCCTGGTGTGTGTTGCAGATACTGTCATTGTCTAATTCACTGGTCTTCACTCCACAGATGAGCTCTTTCCTGGTGCCTGGGTCTTGCCACTGGTCCTGACCACTTGTCTTCTCATCGCTACAAACTCTGTTGTGGTTTATTGGAATGTGAAACAAAACAGACGCATCAAAGGTGTGTTATAACAACAGTACAGGTCTGGAAATCCAGCAGGGATTCTCCCAGTTTTCTGCTGTAACCTCAGTGGAAAACCTGAACGTTCTCTGGAGAAAAGGTGTAAAATGCACATTTTTCTGTGGGCTCTGAAATTCCAGCAGTAAATGTTGTCCCTGGAAAGAGTATTTGTGGCCCTGGAGGTGGGAAGTAAGGAAGTAAACTGGCAGATGTTGCATCTCCTGTGTCTGCATGAGGCGGTGCCGTGGAAGGAGATTTAACTGGACACTGATTCACTTGCACTTCTCTTAACTTGGTTTCCTGTATTTGGTCTCCTCTACAGTGGGGAGACGGGAGCACAGATCACAAGACAAGGGAGCAGAAGCAGTCCATTTGGCCCATCGAGTCTGCTCCAAGGAAAGGGAAATAGAAATGGGGAATGGGGGGGGGAAGAAGAAAAAAGAAAAAAAAAGAAAAGAAAAAAAACTATTCTAATCCCAATTTCCGGCCTTATCCCCATATCCCTTGATATCCTGACTATTTAGATATCTATCTATCTCCTCCTTGAACGCCCCCACTGATCTGGCCTCCACTGCTGTACGTGGCAAGGAGTTCCACAAATTCACCACCCTCTGGCGAAAGAAATTTTTCCTCATCTCTGTTTTGAAACTGTACCCTCTAATTCTAAGATTGTGCCCTCTGGTCCTGGACTCACCCACCAAGGGAAACAGCCTAGCCACATCTACTCTGTCCTTTCCTATCAACATTTTAAATGTCGCTATGAGGTCCCCTCTCATTCTTCTGTACTCCAGTGAGTACAGTCCAAGTGCCGACAAACGCTCCTCATACGTAAGCCCTTTCATTCCTGGAATCATCCTCGTAAATCTCCTCTGAACCCTCTCCAACATCAACACATCCTTCCTAAGATGTGGGGCCCAAAACTGTGCACAATATTCCAAATGAGGCCTCACTAGTGCCCCGTAGAGCCTCATCAACACTTCGTTACTTTTAGACACTATACCTCTCGAAATGAATGCCAACATAGCATTCGCTTTCTTTACCACCGATCCGTCCTGGTGGTTAACCTTTAAGGTATCCTGCACGAGTACCCCCAAGTCCCTTTGTACTTCCGTGCTTTGGATTTTCTCTCCTCCTAGATAATAATCTGCCCGCTTATTTCTGCTTCCAAAGTGTACAACTGCACATTTCCCTACATTGAATCTCATCTGCCATTTCCTTGCCCATTCTCCTAAACTGTCTAGGTCCCTCTGCAACCTTCCTATCTCTTCAATACTCCCTACTCCTCCCCCTGTCTTGGTGTCATCCGCAAACTTAGCCACGAAACCATTTATTCCATCATCCAAATCGTTAATGTACAAGGTAAAAAGGAGCAGTCCCAACACCGACCCCTGCGGCACACCACTAGTAACCAGTAACCAACCAGAACGAGATCCTTTTATTTCCACTCTTTGCTTCCTGTCAACCAGCCAATGCTCCACCCGTTCTGTTATCCTACCTGTAATTCCATGACCTCTCATCTTATTAATCAGTCTCTTGTGAGGCACCTTATCAAAGGCCTTTTGAAAGTCTAAATACACAACATCCACCACCTCTCCCTTATCCACCTTACCTGTGATTTCTTCAAAAAACTCCAATAGGTTGGTCAGGCAGGATCTTCCCTTCACAAAACCATGTTGGCTAGGACCTATCTTGCCTTGCGCCTCTAGGTATTCCGTAACCCCGTCTTTGAGGATAGATTCCAATAACTTTCCCACCACTGATGTCAGACTAATAGGTCTGTAATTTCCTTTATGCTGCCTCCCTCCTTTCTTATACAATGGAACTACATTTGCGACCCTCCAGTCCTCCGGAACCACGCCGGAATCTATCGATTTCTGGAAAATTATCGCCAATGCCTCCGCTATCTCTAAAGCCACCTCCTTCAGAACCCGGGGATGCATCTCTTCCGGTCCGGGAGACTTATCAGTCTTTAGTCCATTTAGTTTTCCTAGCATCTTCTCCCTAGTAATCTTAACTGAACTCAATTCCATTTCGTGAGACTCCTGACTAACCGGCACATTGCTGATGTCCTCCACAGTGAAGACCGATGCAAAATATTCATTCAATTCCTCTGCCATCTCTCTATCGTCCATTATAATAGCTCCTGCACCGTTATCAATTGGTCCTATATCAACCCGTCTCTCTTTTACACCTTATGTATTTTAAAAAAATCTCTTAGTATCCTTTCGAATGTTATCCGCCAACTTCCTTTCATAATTCATCTTTTCTTTCCTAATGACCTTCTTAGTTTCTCTCTGCAGGTTTTTAAAAGCTTCCCAGTCTTCTGTTTTGCAACTAATTTTTGCTTCTTTGTACGCCGCCCCTTTTGCTTTTATTTTAGCCTTCACCTCTCTCGTTATCCACATTTGTGCCTTTTTTCCATTCAAAACCTTTTTTCTTGGAATATGTCTGTCCTGCAATTTCCTTATTTTCTGTAGAAATTCCTTCCATTTCTCCTCTCCCTCCAGCCAGCTTACTCTTCCAATCAATTAGGGCCAACTCCTCTCTCATACCATTGTAATTTCCTTTGTTTCACTGAAATATCGATACACCAGTTATCAGCTTCTCCTCCTCAAACTTGAAACTGAACTCAATCATATTGTGATCACTGGTTTCCAGTGGTTCCTTTACCTTTGGATCCCTAATCACCTCCGGTTCATTACACAGCACCCAATCCAAAACAGCTGATCCCCTGGTGGGCTCTTCAACAAGTTGCTCTAGAAAAACGTCCCTTAGACATTCCACAAACTCCCTCTCCTGAGTACTACCGCCATTCTGGATTTCCCAGTCCACCTTCATGTTAAAATCCCCCATAATTATCTTCACATTGTCACTCTGGCATGCTTTTTCTATCTCAAACTGCAACTTATTGTCCACTTGCTGACTGCTATTAGGGGACCTATATATGACTGCTACTATTGTCCTTTTACCCTTGCTATTTCTTAGCTCCACCCACAAGGATTCCACCTCCTCTGACCCGATGTCCTTCCTTTCTATTGATTTTATATCACTACTAACCATCATGGCAACACCTCCCCCTCTGCCTACCCGCCTATCCTTCCTATACACTGTGTACCCCTGTGGGTGATCACCGCTGAACATCTCTGTTCAGTTCTCAGGTGTGAACCTGAGTTTCTGGTCACTTGTCATCTTCATTGTGCCCCATCCCAGTGTGAGCTCTCCGCCCTCGCTCTCCTGCAGTGTTCTAGTGAAGCTCAACAGAGGCTGAGGAACAGAACTTAATCTTCTAATTAGGCATCTCACAGCCTTCCAGATTCAACACTGAGTTCAACCATTTCACAGCACGACCACTGCGTCCACATTCTCCAACAGCAACTGTTGGGAATGATTTTGCTGTTGCCGTTTAATCCTTCCCCAGACCCACAGTGTATTTCTTCCCTTGGCCCATTGCCCATCATTACCCTCTCCTGCCCTCCACCTATTACACACCGGCCCTCTTGTTCTTTCTCCCTTGTTTGCATCTGCAGCTGCCTCACCCCTGTCACTGACTGTTTCCAGGTCTGATGAGAGACCATCAAGCTGAACCATGAATTCTGTTCCTCTCTGTGCAGCTGCCTGGCCTCTGAGTGTTTCCATCCTTTCTCTGCATTTACTTCAGATTTCCAGCCTCTGAAGCTGCTCCTTCTTAATTCTGATTGTCATTATCTCGAATGTTCTCATATTGTTGTACTAATGTACCACTGGTATGTCTTTCCAGAGCTGGAACTTCGGAAATCCATCGTAGAACTTGGTAAGTGTTCAACACTGGAAGATTCACAAACTGCAAAGGATGCTGGTTTTAGATCAATTACAAATTTATTTAATGTTATAGTCTTTATCTGTTTGGATTAGTTATTGAAGTCTTTTGATGACACAGCTCTGCTTTACACCAGAGGTTAATAACCTGACCCCCTGTATATTGTGGGTGTGACCAGGACACTGGAATAATCTCTGTTGTGTGACTGAAGTGCACTGAGTTGAAGTTTCCAAGCCCTTGTGCTGCCACACGGAGCTCAGAGCAACAGGTGGACGGCCAGAAATCTGTGGGTGCTTCAGCCCAACCTCAGGGAACACGGCAGCAGCTTCCCAGAGTTGGATTTGTATTTCTGCACCAATGATTCATTTCACCACTGACTTAGGTGGTTAATGTTAAAGGGCGGTGAGTTGCTGATCCCAGCCCACACCTCACGGACACACTCACCCTGTGGCTGCACCAGTTTTATGCAGCCACACAGTTCCTGAAGGACCCATCAGCGTCACTGGCTCTGTCACTACTCAGCACCCCGAGGGCACAGACAGTAGAACAGGCCCCAGCCACAGAACGCCCTGATGGCTGTCTGACAGCTGCTGATGGGATGATGGGAACACTCAGAAGATCAGACATTTGAAACCAGCTGCAAAATAAAATAAAAAAAACACAATTACCTTTTCACATGATAAGTTTATTTAATAACATGGAACTACTGTTAACTGATTAAAAATATACATTGATATAATTGCTGATGACACAAAGGTTGGAGATGTGGTGGATAGTGTGGAGGGTTGTCAGAGGTTACAGCGGGACATAGATAGGATGCAAAACTGGGCTGGGAAGTGGCAGATGCAGTTCAACCCAGATAAGTGTGAAGTGGTTCATTTTGGTAGGTCAAATATGATGGCAGAATATAGTATTAATGGTAAGACTCTTGGCAGTGTGGAGGATCAGAGGGATCTTGGGGTCCGAGTCCATAGGACGCTCAAAGCAGCTGCACAGATTGACTCTGTCGTTAAGAAGGCATATGGTGTATTGTCCTTCATCAATCATGGAATTGAATTTAGGAGCCGAGAGGTAATGTTGCAGCTATATAGGACCCCGGTCAGACCCCACTTGGAGTACTGTGCTTAGTTCTGGTCGCCTCACTACGGGAAGGATGTGGAAGCCGTGGAAGCCATAGAAAGGATGCAGAAGAGATTTACAAGAATGTTGCCTAGATTGGGGAGCATGCCTTATGAAAACAGTTTGTGTGAACTTGGCCTTTTCTCCTTGGAGCGACAGAGGATGAGAGGTGCCCTGATAGGGGTATACAAGATGAAGAGAGGCATTGATCATGTGGATAATCAGAGGCTTTTCCCCAGGGCTGAAATGGTTGCCACAAGAGGACATAAGTTTAAGGTGCTGGGGAGTAGGTATGGAGGAGATGTCAGGGGTAAGTTTTTTTACTCAGAGAGTGGTGAGTGTGTGGAATGGGCTGCCAGCAATGTTGGTGAAGGCGGATACGCTAGGGTCTTTTAAGAGACTGTTGGATAGGTACATGGAGCTGAGAAAAATAAAGGGCTATGGGTAAGCCTAGTAACTTCTAAGGTAGGGACATGTTCGGCACAACTTTGTGGGCCGAATGGCCTGTATTGTGCTGTAGGTTTTCTATGCTTCTATGAAATAAAAGTAAGCAAAAAATAAACTAAGCCTTGCATGTCAGCAGGCCCGATGTGGCTGGTGTAATGGGGTCGGATATAAAGTCCATCGAACTCCTTGTCTCCACAACTTGACTCTGTGGTGATTCCAGCGGCACAGCAAGAGTTCAGGTGCACATGGGACCTCCAGCCCATTCCCAACCTCCTCACTGCAGTGCACAGACACAGAAGTCTGCAATGTTCTGCTGCTTGGAATGTTCCTCATCTGTCTCTCAACTACACAAAATAACATTATCCAGGGTGACTGAGGAGATTTCAGAGATTTGGGAGCAGAGGTTGGTAGCATTGGGGAATGCTGGGATCTGACAGTATTGTGTGCAGTAGGGTCAACGGTGGAGGGAGTTTGGGACATTGATGTCCACGTTGCCCCATTCACCATGTGCCCAGCCAATGACCTCTCGCCCTCGGATAAATCTCTCCCCAGTGACTTCCCCACCTTAATGGTATCTGTGTCAATGGGCAGAGTGTGGGGCTGTAGAAATCATGGAACCATCTGATGGCCACAACATACAACTACACTGTGACTGTTGATGGAGCAAAACTGGGAGGTGTTTGCGTAAAGATTCACAATGTTGACGCGGGTAAGAGGTCTGACCCAGGCATGTGTTTAATATATTGCCAGGATTCTTTAATGTGTCCTTAAAGCATATCTTGGCCTTTATTTATAAATATACTTTGTTCAATTTTCTGTTTCTTTTTAGGACAATGGAAACCCCTTGTGCTGTCAGGTATGTGTCCCCACTCCCACCCCACCCCCTACCAATGAACACACATTCCAAAGGTGCTGCTGCCCTGTAGTCCGGTTGTTTTACGGATTGTCCAGTGAGAGGAGGAAGGCGATAGGATTAATCTCTATCCTGATCACTGTAGGAACTGTGTAACCACAAATGAATCGGTGTCTCTCTCGCTTCCACCTCCTCCCCTTTCTCCACACTGCTCCCCCCACCCCCCCCAGTCAGCAGGGTATCACTGTCATGGGACACAAACCATCCCACCAGGACAAGGAGCAAACAGCAGGCCTCCCCTGATGAGGAAATCAAGGGGTGGGGGTGAGTGCAGGAAGGTGGTGCTGAGGTGAAAGATCAGCCATGATCCCATCACATGGCAGAGCAGGCAGGAAGGGCGGAATGTCCAACTCTTGCTTCTATCTCTGATGTGCTTGGATTTGCAGATCTGACACCAGCAGTTAAAGCTAAACATTCTGCTTGATGCCGGCAGGATCCAGTATCCACGATGGGCAGCCATAGTTGGTGCCAATTCCACAGCTCGTGTGCTCTGAGCATTGGTGGTGGGATTGGCAAACTTTCCCTGCACTGAGAGGGAATTCACTGCCTGACCCGTCCACTGCCAGGTACGATGATATTGGACACGGCAATGACTCAAGCATCTCCTGCAAAGCCCAGGGATCCTGGCTCATCAGAGGGCAAAGCTTCCTTTGCCAGAGATCCACAACAGGATGTCCAAAGGATTAAAGGACAGGGCACATTTGCTTCTCACTTTATCCATATTTTCAGACAGTAGTTGTGTAAATAGGTGAGTGGTTATTTCCTGCCAAAGTCCATCAGCAAGTTTCCATCACCAGGTCCAACCTGGGGAATCCCTCACCATCGGGTCAGCTGAATTCTGGCAAGAAAATTATTTGCTATCAGTGGGTCTCAGGGCTGATCCACATTTTCACCTTCAGTGCCCACACATCTGAGCTTTGCCTGTGGAGTCGACTGATGAGTAAATCTGAGCCCAATTTTCTGCCTGTTAAACTGCGTGGATGGAAATGGTGGAGGTTGAGTGTGTGGGGAGCACCGTCTGGTGAAGTTATTGACTTGGCCCCTGATGATGAACATTTAGCTTCCAACTTGCAGGAGATCCATACTACAGGGGATCCAATAGGAGCTCCTATTATACATTTATAAATCTTCACTGTGAAACTAGTTGCACGTTAAATCCAAGAGACATTTCTCAGTCTTGCCTGTTATTTTTGTTTTCAGAGTGGAAGAGAATATGTGGCCATGAAGGTAAGATCTTCTTTTACTGGTCTGAGGGATTTAGCAAAAATGGCGTGCCTGCCTTTGTTGGTCAGAGCAGAGAATATAAGACTCGGTGTTATGTTGCAACTTTACGAAACACTGGATAGGCCTCACATGGATTACTGTATGCAGTTCTGGTCACCACACTATAGGAGGGATGTGATTGAGTGGAGAGAGTGCAGAGGAGATTCACAACGATGTTCCCTGGATTACAGGACTTCAGTTATGGGGGGAGATCGGGTAGGCTGGGCTTGTTTTTCCTGAAGCAAAGGCGGCTGAAGGGTGACCTGATAAATGTATGTAAGATTATGACTGGCTTAGATACAGTAGATACTCAAAATATTTTTCCTGTGGTAGGGTATCGAAAACAAGAGGGCAAAAGTTCAAGGTGAGAGGAAGAAGTTTGAAAGGGGATCTGAGGGGTAAGGTTTTCCCACACAGTGGTTGATATTTGGAATGCGCTGCCAGAGGAGGAGATGGAGTTGGATGCAGTCACTACCGTTTAAGAGGTATTTAGACAGACACTTCAATAGGTAAGGTGAAGATGCTTTGCCACATTGATACAGTATGTGCTGTAGGTTGTACACGTTACAGCCTTGGTGCATCACTGGTGGGGGATGACATTTTGGAGAGTGAGTCGGTGCCCTTCGGATGGGCTGATCTGTCTTGGGTCAGATTGAGCTGCTGAGTTTGTTTGAGCTGCATTAACCCAGGCAAGTGGGGAGTTTTCCATCAGAGGCCTGGTATTACCTGTAGGAAGTAGAAAGGCTTTGGGGAGCCGGGGATGAGTTACCTGTCATAAAATACTCGGCCGCGAACCTGCTCTGGTTGCGATGGCGTTTCAGTGATTGGGCCAGTTACGTTTCTGACCAATGGTGCCACCTGGATGTTGGTGGTGCAGGTTTTGTCAGGGTTAATGCCATTGAACATCAAGGGGAGGTGGTCAGGCTCCACTATTAGACATGGCCACTTGGCCACGTTATTTGTTGTTCATCAGTTGAAAGCCTGGCTGGTGACCAGGCCTTGCTGCAGACAAACACAGACTGCTTCATTATCTGAACACCTGTGACTGGACCTGAATACTGTGGAGTCATGAATGAACCCACTTCTGACTCGTGCTGGAGGGGTTCGCTGATGAAGTAGCTAAAGATGGCCAAGGACACAGAGGAACTCCTGGAGCAGTGCCCTGGGGCTGAGATAACTGAACTCAAGCAACCAATATCACTTTCCTTTTCTGCTAAGTGTGACTCCAGCCAGGGGGATTTTTCTCAGGATCCCCATTAACTTCAGTGTTACCAGGATCTGACCCCACACTCAGTGAAATGCTGCCTGATGTCAAAAGCAGTTCCCCTCTCCTCACCCTGGAATTGAGCTGGAATGGTTATGGCACTGAGTGGTCCTATCGACCCAAAACTTTGTGTCAGTGAGCAGTTTACAGACGGACGTGTGAATTAGGAGCAGGAGAAGGCCACTCAGCCCCTCAAGCCTGCTCCTCCATTGAACAAGTTCACGGCCGTTCTGATTGCCACCTCAGCTCCACATCCCCGTCTCTCCACAGTAAACTTTCATCCCCAGCTTGTCAAGAATCTATCTACCTCTGCTTTAAACATATTCAAACACTCTCCTTCCTCTGCCCTTTGAGGAGCAGAGTTTCAACCTACTAGGGGCGAAGTTTTGCCTCATCTCTGTCATGTGGGTGACCCCTTATTTTTAAACAATGACCCTCAGTTCTAGATACTCCAACAAGAGGAAGCATCTTTTCCATATCCACCCTGTCAAGACGCCTCAGGACCTGATGCATTTCAGTCCATCATCTCTCACTCTTTTAACGTCCAGTGGATACAAGCCCAGCTCGTCCAGCCTTTCCTCACAAGACAGCCAGCCTGTTCCATGTATTAGTGCAGGAAACACACGAACAGCCTTCCTTAAATCTGGAGACGAATACTGCCCACAGTCCTCCTCTCACGGTGTCACCAACTCCCGATGTAACTGATGCATGACCTCCCTCCCTCTGTATTCAATTCCCCTCAAAAAACCATTGTGTTCTGTTAGCTTTCCAAATTACTTGCTGTACCTACCTGCTATCCCTCTGTGAACCATGCACTTGGACACCCAGGTCCCTCTCAGAGCAATGCAACCTCTCACCATTTAGGTCATGTGCTTTTTAAAAATTTTCTTCCGAAGTAGACAATGTCACATTTTCCCCTTCTATGCTCCATTTGACAGATATTTGGCCAATCACATGACCTCTCCACATCCCTCTGAAGCCCCCTTATGCCCTCTTCGTAAGCCCTCACACATTTCCTCCATTTCCAGCACGTCTGTTCTCATCCCCTCTCTCCCCAGACAGAACAGAGAGAGTTCCCTCGATCCTCACCTTTCACCCCAACAGCCTCCACGTCCAACATGTTTCACACCATTTTCACCAGCTCCAACACGGTCCCACCACCAGTCACATCTTCCCCTCTCCCTCCCTTTCTGCTTTCCGCAGGGACCACTCTTTTAGTGACTCCCTGGTCCCCTCATTCCTCCCCACCCATCCCTCCCACCGCCTGGCACTTTCCCCTGCAACCAGAAGAGGTGTAATACCTGCCCCTTCATCTCCCCCCTCACTACCATCCATGGACCTGAACAGCCCTTCCAGGTGAGGCAGAGGTTTACCTGCACCTCTTCTACCTGGTCTGCTGCATTTGGTACTCATGAGGTGGTCTCCGATGCACTGGAGAAACCAAGGGTGGACTGGGCAACCATTTTGTGGCCCACCTGCCCTCTGTCTGCAACGGCCATCTCGAGCTTATGGTTTCATGTCACTTCAACTCTCCTTCTAACTCCCAGCCCGACCTGTCTGTCCTCGGCCTTGTCCATTGCTACAAAGAGGCCGAACACAGCGTCTCGTATTCCCCTTGGGCAGCTTCCAACCTATGGTGTGAACGTTGAATTTTCCAGTTTCATAGTTTTGTAGATTCGTAGAGTTAAAAGCAGGGAAACAGGCCCTTCAGCCCAACTCGTCCATGTCGACCAAGATGCCTATCAACTCTGATCCCATTTACTGTCTTTTGGTCGATATCCCTCTAAACCTTTCATATCTGTGCACCTGTCCAAATGTCTTTAAATGTTGTCATTGTACTTGTCTCCTCCACCTCCTTTGGCAGCTTGTTCCATCCACCCCCCACCCTCCTGCCCCTCAGATCCCCTGTAAGCATTTTGCTCTCCACTGTTTTTGGACCCCCCTACACTGTGACTGTCTCCACACATCCCGGGTGTCCTTGTCCCACACACTCAGGTGTTCACCTAGTTTTCTTCTCCCATTCCCCATCTCCTCCCATCGTCCCCTATCAGCCACCAGCTTCTGTTCCTTCCCTGCCTCGCACTGCTGTACACTGGCAAACGTTCCGTTCCCTCTCGGTCCTGATGCAGCGTCTCGACCTGAAATGTCGGCTTCCACCTTTTGCCTCCACAGATGCTGCTTGACCTGCTGAGTTCTGTCAGCGCTCAGTTTTTTGTTCCCTTCGAAAGCTTATTTGTTTCAATAAGATCGCCTCTCGTTCACCTCCAATGAGAATGGGCCCAACCTGCTCAACCTTTCTTCAGACATCAGCTGCTTCATCCCAGGATTCAACTTCCTGAACCTTCCCTTCCCTGCCCCTACACAAGTACATCTCGCCTTAGATCCACAGACCAAAACTGCACGCAGTTCTCCTGGTGAGGTCTCACCCGCATCCTGTGAAGTTGTATCAAAACTTCTCTCCCTTCATACTCCATGAGGAGGTGTAGGATTAGTAAACTAGAACTGTATTGATATCTTAAAACGGATGAGAATTATGGCTGCTTGAAATACTGATTTAAAAAGTGTCCTTCAGGCCAGAACAGCCACACCATTGCTTTCCTGGGCTGAGTGCTGTGTGGTAATTGCTGTGTCTGGAACGTAATTGGATTCCCATTATGCTTGACTATGGAGATGATGGTCAATCTTAACGGGAAATGGGAAGGCTGTCTCAAACAATGAAGGTGATACCTGCCTTTGTCTCACCCGATTGCAAAATGATTAGCTGAACCTGTGGTGTGAGGCTGCTCTTTGTCCATCTGCAGTAGCCCTTTGTCCGCTTCCTGCTCAACCAAGAACTCCGGCACCTGACTCATTAAAGTATGCGTGACAATACCTGTATAAATCTCTGTCTACCCCTTTGTACTGGGAGAACTCGGGAACTTAGTGAGTGCTGAAGAGAATTCTCCTAGCGGTGCACTGCTAATAAAGGTATTTGTTCGAATTGACCTCGTGGCATTGTGTTATTTACAGTGGACAGATAGGGAAATTGATTTCGGGATGACATCCACACCTCTTGCAATAAAAGTCAATGTTACATCGGCCTTCTTAATTCCCTGCAGTCCCTGTATGCTCACTCCTTGTGTTCTGTGCACCCGGACCCAGACCCCTCTGTACCCACAATGTTTTGTAGTTCTCACTCAGTTTAAATAATAATTTGCACTTTCATTCTTACTTCCAACGAGGATGACCTCACATTGCCCCCTGCACAACGTCCTCACCCACCCATCTTTGTACCTGCAGTAACTCTGACTACAGTGCACTCAGTCCCTTCATTCAAGTCATTATCAACAGTTGAGCTTCCGATACTGACTGCCCACCTGAAAATGACCCATTTACCCTGACGCCCATCTCCCCAGTCCGTGCCGTTATATTACCCCAACCCCAGTGCTCTTATCTTCTGCAGTGACCTGTGACGTGGCACCTCACTGAGTGCCGTCTGAAATCCAAATACACTCCATCCACTGGTTCCCTTCACCTCCCTGTTTGTTGATCCTCAAAAATCCACGGATTTGTCAAATACCATTTCCCTTTTGTCAACCCATGCTGACCCTGCCTGTTTGTCCTCTGATTTTCTAAATGTCCTGTTATTATCTCCTCAGTGACAGATTCCAGTATTTTCCCAAAATCAGGTGTTAGGCTGACTGGAACTCCTTTCCTGAACAGTGATGTTGCAGTTTTCCAGTCCTCTGGATGTCTCCAGAATCCAGGGAATTTGAGGAGACCATAACCAATGCACCCACTATCTCTGCAGACACTTCCTTTCAAACTCCAGGATCAGACCATTAAGTCCAGGAAATTTGTTGACCTTTAGCCCCATTAGTTTGCTTATTAGTTTTCCTCTTGTGATAGAAATTGTTTTCAGTTGCTCCCTCCCTACAGGCACTTGATTATCTATTATTGGGGTGTTTTAGTGTTGTCTACTGTGAAGATCGATGCAAAATAATTGGCTGGAGTCTTGGTCATTTCTCTAAATCCTGTCAGTAATTCCCCAGTCTCATCCTCTAAGGGACCAAAGTTTTTCTCAGCTGCTGTCTGCCTTTTGTATTTACACATGGAAGCTCTGTCTGATATTACATTACTTGTGAGGTGACTCTTTCTTCTCCCTCTTTATTCCCATTCCCTGTTTCCTGTTAGCCAGACAACCTTCTATCCACACCATGTTACCGCCTGCACCATGAGCTTGTATTTTCAGCAGTCACCTTTGATGTGGCATCTTATCAAATGCCCTCTGGAAATCTATTCCAGTGCATTCACTGGGCCCTGTTTATCCACAGCACATGTTACTTCTTCAGTGACTCCAATAAATTGGTCAAACATGAATTCCCTTCCATAAAACCACACTGACTTTGCCCGATCATCATGTGTTATTCAAAGTGCCTTCTGTAACTTGCTGTGATAATATCTTTTGGTATTTTCCCTCTGACAGACGTTAAGCTAATTGGCCTGTTGTTTCCTGCTTCTGATATCTTCTTTTGAATGAAGGAGTTGCACTTACTTTCCAATCCAATGGAGCCTGGAACCTTTCCAATCTGAATGCAGGGAATTTTGGAAAATTAAAAGCAACATCCCAACCATCCCACGAGCGGATACTTGTAAGAGCCGAGGATGGAATCTGACAGGACGCGGGGACGTGTCAGTCCACCGCTCCAGCAACTTTCTTGGTACCACTTCCCTGGATTACAATATTCCAGTGTTGTTCCCGCCCTTCCAACTCCCATCTTACAGCCTTTTGTGGGATGTTACTTGTATCCCCAATAGTGACGACTGATGCAAACTACCTGTTTAATTAGTCTGCCATCACCAGCAGTGAGGGGACAGAGTCACATGACAAGAGCAGGGCTGATTAGCTCCACTTTCCTGCCTGTTCCCCATAACACTCGACCTTCCTACAGCCCAGAACTCTGTCTAACTCACCCTGAAATGTATTCAGTAACTCCACCCCACAGATCTCTGGGGTCAAGGTAATAGATACTCAGAGAAGAAATCCCTTCTCATTTCTGTCCTAAATGGGCAGCTCTCTACCCCGAAACCATACCCCCCAGTTCTAGATACTCCAGCTGGAGGAAACATCCTCAGTTTCCTCTCCATCGATCCCCCTCAGGATCTTACATGTTCCAATGAGATCACCTCTAATTCTTGTAAACTTCAGTATTGGCGCAACCTGGTCAACCTTTCCTCAAACAACAACCCCTTCACCCCCGGGATCAAGTGGTGCTGTGGTAAAAGGTGAAGCAGGTGAGGGACCAAATGTCCCACTGCTTCTATTTCTTGTGTTATCCTTTCTGACAAATTAGATCAAATGCTGTGACCTCTATTGTTAACTGCCAGTAGACCATAAGACGTAGAAGCAGAATTAGGCCATTCAGCCCATCGAGCCTGCTCCACTATTCAATCATAGCTGTTATTTTGAAGCCATTCTCCCACCTTCTCCCGTAACCCTTAATCACCCCCTGCCCCACCCCCCCACCAATCAAGAACCTATCAATCTCTGCTTTAAATACACCCAATGACATGGCCTCCACAGCTCTCAGTGGCAACAAATTCCACAGATTCACCAGCCTCTGGCTCAAAAAATTCCTTCTCTTCTCAGTTTTAAAGGGGCGTCCCTTTTATTCTGAGGCTGTGCCCTCGGATCCCAGACTCTCCCACTGATGGAAACACCCTCTCCACGTCCACTCTATCCAGGCCTTTCAGTATTCAGTAGGTTTCAATGAGATCCCCCCTCATCCCTCTCTAACTCCATCGAGAACAGGCCCAGAGACATCAAACACTCCTCATACCTTAAGCCTTTTATTCCTAGGAGTGTCTTCTTGGGAGTCGGGCAGTGAAACCCCGGGAAAGGATCCCGTTGTCCACCCGGTGTCGGGCGGCGAAAGCCTGGGAGAGGTTCCCATTGTCCACCTGCCAGTCCCGGGGCTGCGCTGCCCAAGTCTCCCCCACAACCCCCAGGGACTCGCTGATTCTCTGCTTCTCCCCCCCAGTGTCCGTGACCCTGGATGTGGAAACGGCACATCCAGAGATCGAGGTGTCTGAGGATCTGAAGGGGGTGAGACGGGCCTGGACCCCAAGGGATCTTCCCGACACTGGGAAGAGGTTCACATCCTGGAAATGTGCGCTGGGATCGAAGGGATTCACATCGGGGAGACATTACTGGGAGGTGGAGGTGGCGGGGAATCGGGAATGGGGTCTGGGGGTCGCCGCAGAGTCTGTGGAGAGGAAGAGAGGGGTCGAACTGAGGCCGGAGAACGGATTCTGGACCATCGAGCGGTGGTGGTGGTGGCCTTGGGGGTACGTCGAGTTTTATGCGAACACCTCCCCTCGATCCCCTCTCCCTGCCGATCCCATCCCCGGGAGGGTGGGAGTTTGTCTCAGTTACGAGTCTGGGACAGTTTCATTTTACAGCGCAGACAGCAAGTCCCATCTCCACACCTTCACTGGGAATAAATTCACCGAGAAACTTTATCCTTTCTTCTGGACTTGGAATGAAAACCAGTGGCTGAGAATCTGCTCCAGATCTGTGAACGAGTTGGGTCCCGGGACCGGCGTCAGGAGTGGGGTCAAGGTCTGGGGCAGAGACCCCGTGGATGGCAGGTTGGTGCTGAACGGGTCTCATTTAATCGCCAGATGCTGCTTTGTAAAAACTCAATGAGCCCGGAAATAAAACCGGTGTAAATATAAATGTGGGAAGTGTGAAATAAAAGGTGAATGAAGTCTCCTAGGTCTCCCTCATTTACTCCTGTTTCTCCCTCTCCCTGTTTTCCAGTCCGGACCTGAGATTCCTCCTGTCTCCATTAGACATTGAGACAGAGGAACAGGACAGGGCCATTTGGCCCATCGAGTCTGCTCTACTATTCGATCATGGCTGATTTATTTTTCCTTCTCAACCCCATTCTCCTGCCTTCTCCCCGTAACCTTTAACGCCCTTACTAATCAAGAACCTATCGACCTCTGCTTTAAATATACTCAATGACTTGGTCTCCACAGCCGCGTGTGGCAAAGAAATTCCACAGATTCAGCACCCTCTGGCTAAAGAAATCCCTTCTCATCTCTGTTCTGAAGGGACATACTTCTATTCTGAGGCTGTGCCCTCTGTTCCTGGACCCTCCCACTACTGGAAACATCCTCTCCACATCCAATCTATCCAGGCTTTTCAATATTCAGTAAGTTTCAATGAGATCCCCCCCTCTTCCTTCCAAACTTCTGCGAGGACTGGCCCAGAGCCATCAAACGCTCCTCATATGTTAACTATTTCATACCCGGGATCATTCTTGTAAACCTCCTCTGGACCCTCTCCAATGCCAGCACATCCTTCCTCAGATGTGGGGCCCAAAACTACTCACAATAAATCTCCATTTCTCACTCTGCATCCAGAACAGCAAAGCCTGAGCGGGAACTCGGAGCCGGTTTCACGAATAATCTTTACTTATGTTAAACAAATATGTACAAAGGAAGAAAGAGTGCAAAAAACACATTCATGGTTGATGCATTCAGTCGTGTAAACTTTTTTTTAGAAAGAAAAAGTAAAATATATCATGTTTAAACTTGGGAAAAATGAGGAGTGTTACTGTCGATCCTTCGCTTAAATTTGAAGATATTTGGAGTCCATTTATTCAATATTTTCACATGATGTAGATCCCCTTTCAATAACTTTCCAACTTAGAGGAACAGAGTTGACGACATAATATTGCTCTGTTTCTACTGAGAAATTTCAGCCCAGTTTTTTTTTTGCAAATTTTTCTGTTTAGTTTATATTGTTCACAATTTTTCTTATTGATTTGGGTTTTTTTCTTTTTCTAATTTATATAATAAATCTTTTTCTTTCCTTTCTTCTATATTATATTCGTTTACTAAGAAATCGTTGGATCTACAGATTTTTTTTATATTTTATTGTTCTTTATGATCATCTCTGCCATGATTGTTCTCCTGATCTCTTTGTATTACATGTACAAACATCGATGTTATATATCAATCTACTAATTTGAAAACTAATAAAAAGATTGAAAAAGAAAGAAAAAATAAATGAACAAACAAACAGAGCACCGTGCCACTCATATGGCCCTCTGGGGTGATACACTTTTCATTGTCGGAGGGGCTTCCCCACCCACCTCTGCCCCTCCATGTGCAGTAGAGGAAGGAGCCCAGACTGCGGTCCTTCCCCACAGAGCCTTTGCATTGGCTGCACCGAGCTTCAGTGCGTCCCTCAGCACGGACTCCTGCAGCCGGGACTGTGCCCGTCGGCAATGTTCCCTTACGGACATCTCGCTGTGCTGGGAGACTAACAGGTTTCGGGCAGACCAAAGGGCGTCCTTCACCGAGTTGATGACCTTCCAGCAGCACTTGATGTGTGTCTCAGTGTGTCCCCAGGAACAGTCTGGAGATCAGAGAGTCCTCTGTCACACAGCTGCTGGGGATGAACTGGGACTCGGACCCATGCATCGGACTCCACACACTCTGCAAACCCACAGTCTGCAAAGAGCTGGGTGACCGTCTCCTCCCCACCACAGCTGTCCCGAGTGCAGCGTACACTGGGAGTGATGTGTCGTCTGTAGAGGAAAGCTCTGACTGGGGGGGGGGGGGGGGGGGGGGGAGCACCTCTCACCACCGGCCAAGCGAAATCTTGGTGCTTGTTGGTCAGATCTGGCGATGAGACGTTCTGCCATGTGTTTTGGGCCGTTTGCACTGGGAACAAACCCACAGGATCCACAGTGTCCCTGTCACGCAGTGTCTGCAGGACATTCCGCGCTGACCACTGCCTGATGGACCTGTGGTCAAAGGTGTTTACTTGGAAGAGCTCGTCCCCAAAGGACAGGTAGTGCAGCAACGTCCAGCTGACTGGGGTGTTGGGCAGTAGAGGGGCCGGGCCCATCCGCTGCAACACCAGGGACAGGTAGAACTTCAGCACGTAGAGACACTTGGTGCTCGTGTACTTGGGGTCCACATACTGACTGATGCAGCCACACACAAAGGTGGGCATCAGGATGAGGGCAACATTGGGTACACGTTTACCCCCAGTCTCAGGGGACTTGTGCACAGCGATCCATTGGACTCACTCCATCTTGGACCCCCAGATAAACTGAAAGACGTCCTGGGTGATTACCGAGGCAGAGGAGTGAGGAACAGGCCACACTTGTGCCAGGTACAGCAGCCCTGAGAGCACATCGCACCTGATGACCAAGTTGCTCCCAGTTATTGACAGAGAACGCCATTCCCACAGACCCAATTTTTGTTTGACCTTCCCAATCCGCCCCAGCCAATTCTTGTTACACCCCTCAGCCCCTCTGAACCAGATCCCCAGCACCTTCAGGCAGTCAGACCTGACGGTGAGGGGGACGTTGGATCGGTCGGGCCAGTTGCCGAAGATCACGGCCTCGCACTTCCTACGGTTGACTCTGGCCCCCGATGCCAACTTGAACCGGTCACAGATGCTGATCAATCTGTGAACTGACCATGGGTCCGAGCAGAAGACGGCGACATCGTCCATGTACAGGGAGGTTCTGACCTGGGTGCCCTCACTGCCTGGTAACATCACCCCTCTTGTGCTCTCGTCCTTCCTGATGGATTCAGCAAAGGGTTCTATGCAGCATATGAACAAGACAGTGGAGCGTGGACAACCCTGCTTGACTCCAGACCTGATGGGGAAGCTGTCTGTCTCCCACCCATGATTTGAACTGCGCTTTGGATATCTGTGTAGAGCAGTTGGATCCAATTTCTGCCACATTCTTTATCTTGATTTAAGCCCCCAGCTTTGGAAGGCATGGAATCACATTGGGTTTTTATATCAATTCTGTGATATTATGATCACTGTTCCCGATTGGAGATCCTCAATTCGCCCTTCCCAGTGACACAACACCAAATGTAAATGGCCCGTTGCCTCACTTGAATTCTCAACACACTGATCTCAGGAGCGACCTCGGACACACTCCAAGATCCAGCTTTGTGTCCGCTGAGACACAAAGCCGGAGCAACACACAAAAACTGCTGGAGCAACTCAGCAGGTCAGGCAGCATCCATGGAGGGAAATCAACAGTCAGCTGAGCTCGGGGAGTGTCTGCTGAGTCTGTGTGCTCAAAGTGGGAGCCTGGTGGGGCCCTAGGTGAACAGGACAGGGCGGGTGTGGGTGGGGGGGGGGGCTGCAGAGGCTGAGAGCTGACAGGAGCCGCCTGGGGATTCTGATGTGGGGGTGCAACTTCTCAATCACTGAGGTCAGAGAGGTGGTGGTGGGTGGGGTCCACTCCTCGTGGCAGATGTGATGTACCAGAACGCTCTGCTCCAGTTAATTAACATGTACACCTCGCCCGTCCAGAGCGAGCGGCTGGCCGTCCTCCAGCTGTACCCACAGTGCCGACAGCAGACTGGACAGCACCTCCAGACTCCTGATGGAAACGGTGAAGGATGCCAAGTTGCCCGATGCCTTCAGCACCCCTGCAGGCGGAGCACAGCTGCAACACACGTGGTCGAGTACGGACAGGGTGGTCCCGGATCGACATCCTCCTCGAATCGGAGCCAATCAAGGTCAGATCCACTGACGTCATGCCGGTGTTCTTCTCTGACCACCGTCTCCTTTGGGCCTCCTGTCACCTACAGGGGGACCAGAAGGCAGGCAGGGGGACGTGGAAGTTGAATGTCAAGCTGCTGACCCCAGAGAGCACTGAGGAACTAAAGAGGGATACGCAGGTTGGAGAACCATGAAAACCGTTTTTGACTCCCATGTGAACTGGTGGGAAGCGACAAAGGAGAACATCAAGAGGTTCTTCATCCGCAGAGGGGTCTAGAAAGCAAGACAGAGTCAGAGGGAACTGGGCCAACTCCAGACAGACCTGCAGCAACTTCTCCTTCTGCAGTCGAGGGGGGTGGATGTGAGGGAGGAACTCCAAGAGGTGAAGAGCTGGCAAACACAGCTCCATGCCTCCGAATCCTCCAAGATTATCTTCTGATCCAGGGTCCGGTCCATGGAGCAGGATGAGATGTGCTCATGTTTCTTCTTCCAAAAGGTGCACAGGGGGAGCTCTGTGATCCACAGCTTTTAGGAAGAGGATGGCTCGGTAACGTCCCCGCAGAAGGACATATTAAGGACCTGCAGATCCTTCTATGCCAGTCTGTACGACAAAAGCCACAGACAGCACCGCCTCCCAGAACTTCCTGTCCTCTATCACAGAGGTCTTAGATGACAGCAAGCAGGAGAGTGTGGACCAACCACTGACCCTGGAGGAGCTGACTGGCTCCATCCGTTCCTTGATTCGAATAAAACTCCCGGAAGCGACGGCTTACCAGCGGAGTTAGAAACATAGAAAAACTACAGCACAATTCAGGCCCTTTGGCCCACAAAGCTGTGCCAAACATGTCCCTACCCTAGAAATTACTAGGCTTACCCATAACCCTCTATTTTACTCAGCTCCATGTACCTATCTAACAGTCTCTTAAAAGACCCTATCATATCCGCCTCCACCACCGTTGCTGGCAGCCCATTCCACACACTCACCACTCTCTGAGTAAAAAACTTACCCCTGATATCTCCTCTATACCTACTCCCCAGCACCTTAAACCTATGTCCTCTTGTGGCCACCATCTCAGCCCTGGGGAAAAGCCTCTGACTATCTACCCTATCAATACCTCTCATCATCTTATACACCTCTATCAGGTCCCCCTTCATCCTCCGTCTCTCCAAGGAGAAAAGGCTGAGTTCCCTCAGCCTGCTTTCATAAGGCATGCTCCGCATTCCAGGCAGCATCCTTGTAAATCTCCTCTGTACCCTCTCTATGGCTTCCACATCTTTCCTGTAGTGAGGCTACCAGAACTGAGCACAATACTCCGTGGGGTCTGACCAGGGACCTATATAGCTGCAACAATACCTCCCAGCTCCTAAATTCAATTGCCCGATTGATGAAGGACAATACACCATATGCCTTCTTAACCACAGAGTCAACCTGCGCAGCCGCTTTGAGCATCCTATGGACTCAGACCCCAAGATCCCTCTGATCCTCCACACTGCCAAGAGTCCTACCATTAATACTATATTCCGCCAACATATTTGACCTACCAAAATGAACCACTTCACACTTATCTGGGTTGAACTGCATCTGCCACTTCTCAGCCCAACCCTGCATCCTGTATCCCTCTGTAACCTCTGACAACCCTCCAAACTATCCACAACACCCCCAACCTTCGTGTCATCCACAAACTTACTAACCCACCCCTCCACTTCCTCATCCAGGTCGTTTATAATAATCACAAAGAGTAAGGGTCCCAGTACAGACCCCTGAGGTACACCACTGGTCATCGACCTCCACTCAGAATATGACCCTTCAAAAACCACTCTTTGCCTTCTGTGGGCCAGCCAGTCTGGATCCACACTGCAATGTCCCCTTGGATCCCATGTCTCCTCACCTTCTCCATAAGCCTCGCATGGGGTATCTTATCAAACGCCTTGCCGAAATCCATATGCACTACATCTACTGCTCTCCCTTCATCGATGTGTTTAGTCACATCCTCAAAAAATTCAATCAGTCTCGTAAGGCAGGGCCTGCCCTTGACAAAGCCATGCTGACTATTCCTAATCATATTATACCTCTCCAAATGTTCATAAATCCTGCCTCTCAGGATCTTCTCCATCAGCTTACCAACCACTGAGGTAAGACTCACCAGTCTATAATTCCCTGGACTATCCCTACTCCCCTTCTTGAATAAGGGAGCAACATCCGCAACCCTCCAATCTTCCGGAACCTCTCCCGTCTCCATCGACAACGCAAGGATCATCGTCCGAGTCTCTGCAATCTCCTCCCTCGCCTCCCACAGCAACCTGGAGTACATCCCATCCGGTCGCAGCGACTTACCTAACTTGATGCTTTCCAAAAGTTTCAGCACTACCTCTTTTCTAATATCTACATGCTTAAGCTTTCCAGGCCGCTGCATGTCCCCACTACAATCCCCTAGATCCTTTTCCGTAGTGAATACTTATGTAAAATATTCATTAAGTACCTCCGCTATTTCTTCCGGATCCATACACACTTTCCCACTGCTGCACTTGATAGGCCCTATCCTTTCGCATCGATAGGCCCTATTCTTTCTCGTCTGATCCTCTTGCTCTTCACATACTTGTAGAACGCCTTGGAGTTTTCCTTAATCCTGCCCACCAAGGCCTTCTCATGTCCCCTTCTGGCTCTCCTAATCTCTTTCTTAAGTTCCTTCCTTTTAGCCTTGTACTCATCCAGATCTCTAACATTACCTAGCTCTCTGTACCTTTTGTATGCTTTTCTTTTCCTTTTGACTAGATTTATTATAGCCTCCGTACACCACGGTTCCTGTATGCTCTCATGACTCCCCTGTCTCATCAGAATATGTCTATGCAGAGCTCCACACAAATACCCCCTGAATATTTGCCACATATCTTCCGTACTTTTCCCTGAGAACATCTGTTTCCAATTTAATATTCCAATTTCCTGCCTGAGAGCCTCCAAGTAAACGCCTTTCTAGTCTGTCTGTTCCTATCTCTCTCCAGTGCTAACGTAAAGGAGATAGAATTATGATCACTATCACCAAAATGTTCACTCACTGACTGATCTGACACCTGACCAGGTTCATTTCCCAATACCAAATCAAGCACGGCCTCTCCTCTTGTAAGTCTATCTACATACTGTGTCAAGAAACCTTCCTGAACACACCTAACAAACTCCACCCCATCCAAACCCCTCACTGTCTGGAGATGCCAATCGATGTTTGGGAAATTAAAATCTCCCATCACAATAACTCTGTTATTATCACACCTTTCTAGGATCTGCTTCCCTATCTTCTCCTCAATATCCCTGTTACTATTGGGCGGCCTATAAAAAACACCCAGCACTGTTATCGACCCCTTCCTGTTCCTAACCTCCAACCACAGAGACTCCATAGACAATCCCTCCACAATGTCCACCTTTTCCGCAGCCGTGACACAATCTCTGATCAACAGTGCCACTCCCCCACCTCTTTTGCCTCCCTCCCTGTCCTTTCTGAAACATCTAAAACCCGGTACTTGAATCAACCATTCCAGCTCCAGAGCCATCCAAGTCTCCATAATGGCCACCACATCATAGCTCCAAGTATCGATCCAAGCTCTAAGCTCATCCACCTTGTTCACAATACTCCTTGCGTTAAAATAGACACATCTCAAGCCAGTCTGAATACTTCCCTTCTCTATCACCTGCCTATGGTACTTACTCCTAGCCTCCTCTATTTGAGAGCCAAGCACCTCTTCCCCAGTCTCTCCAGTACGGATCCCACCCCCCAATAATTCTAGTTTAAACTCTCCCCAGTAGCCTTAGAAAACCTCCCTGCCAGTGCTTTGGCCCCCCTGGGATTCAAGTGCAACCTGTCCTCTTTGAACAGGTCATACCTGCCCCAAAAGAGGCCTCAATGAACCAGAAAACTGAATCCCTGCTCATTACTCCAATCCCTCAGCCACACATTTAACCTCCTCCTCATTCTGTTCCTATATCCACTGTTGCTTAGCACAGGCAGTAATCCGGAAATTACTACCTTTGAGGTCCTGCTTCTCAACTTCCTTCCTAATTCTCTATAGTCTCTTTTCAGGACCTCATTCCTTTCCCTACCTATGTCGTTGGTACCAATATGTACCACGACCTCTGGCTGTTCTCCCTCCCCCTTCAGGATATCTTGGACGCGATCTGAAACATCCCGGACCCTGGCAACATCCCGGACCCTAGTTGTACTCGGCTCTGTGGGAGTGGATGGGCCCGGACCTGCTGGAAGTGTACAACGCTATGCTCCTGTCTGGCAGCATGTCAGAATCCATGAGGAAGGGCACCATTACCCTCATCTACAAGCAGAAGTGGGAGATGGTGGACATCAGAAATTGGAGATCCATCTCACTGTTGAATGTGGATTATAAGATCCTGTCCAAGGTCATCGCCAATAGGGTCAAGTCTGCTCTGGGACAGGTGATCCACCCGGAACAAACCTGTGCTGTACCTGGCAGGAAGATCTTTGACAGCCTCGCACTGCTCAGGGACACCATCGCCTACGTGCAGGAAAGAGGGGTGGACACCTGCCTGGACAGCTTAGACCAGGAAAAGGCCTTCAACAGGATATCCCACACGTACGCGTTGGACGTGCTCTCCACAATGGGCTTTGGGGAGGGAACCAGGAATTGGATCCATCTGCTCTACACAGACATCCGTAGCGTAGTCCAAATCAATGGGTGGGAAACAGACAGCTTCCCCATCAGGTCTGGAGTCAGGCAGGGCTGCCCTCTCTCCCGTCTTGTTTGTGTGCTGTATAGAACCCTTTGCCGAATCCATCAGGAAGGACGAGAGCATCAGAGGGGTGACGTTGCCAGGCAGTGGGGGCACCCAGGTGAAAACCTCCCTGTACATGGCTGACGTCACCTTCTACTGCTCAGACCCACCGTCAGTTCGCAGATTGACCAGTACCTGCGACCAGTTTGAGTCGGCATCAGGGGCCAGCGTTAACCGCACGAAGAGCGAGGCCATGCTCCTCGGCAACTGGCCCGACAGATCCAACATCCCCTTCACCATCAGGCCTGACTACCTGAAGGTGCTGGGGATCTGGTTCGGAGGGGCTGGGGCGTGCAACAAAAATTGGCGGGAGCGGATTGGGAAGGTGAAGCAGAAACTGGGACAGTGGGAATGGCGCTCCCTATTGATAACTGGGAAGAACTTGGTCATCAGGTTTGAGGCGCTCTCAGGGCTGCTGTACTTGGCGCAGGTGTGGCCTGTTCCTTGCTCCTCTGGCTTGGAAATCACTCATGCCATCTTCCGGTTCATCTGGGGATCCAAGATGGAGCGAGTGCGATGGGCCACCATGCACAAGTCCCTGGACAATGGGGGCAAAAGTGTCCCCATTGTCGTCCTCCTCCTGATGACCACTTTCGTCTGTGGCTGCATCAGGCTGAGCGTGGAACCCAAGTACATAGACACCAAGTGTCACTACGTGCTGAGGTTCTACCTGTCCCTGGTGTTGCGAAGGATGGGCCTGGCCCTGTTGCCGTGCAACATCGCAGTCAGCTGGACGTTGCCGCACTGCCTGTCCTTCGTAAAAAAAAGTTCTTCCAGACCAACACCTTTGACCACAAGTCCATCAGGCAGTGGTCAGCACAGTTCATCGGTGGATACTGTGGGGTAGTTCCCTGTCCAGAACATCTGGCAGAATGTCTCATCGCCAGAACTCACCAACAAGCACCAAGACCTCGCTTGGCTGGCAGTGAGAGGGGCCCTCCCAGTCAGATCCTTCCTGCATAGTTGAAACATCAGTCCCAGTGAGCGCTGCCCCCGGGAGGACTGCGCTGGGGACGAGATGGTTGCCCACCTCTTTGCAGGCTGTGGGTTTGCGGGGAGGGTGTGACGAAAGATGCACGGGTCCTTGTCACGTTTCATCCCCAGCAGCTGTGTAACAGAGGATTCTCTGATCTACGCGCTGTTGCCCGGGACACACACAGAGATGGACATCAACTGCTGCTGCAAGGTCATCAACTCGGTGAAAGATGGTCTTTGGTCTGCCCGAAACTTGTTGGTCTCCCAGCTCTGCGAGATGTCCGTAGGGGAACACTGCCGACTGGCACATTCCAGGCTGCAGGAGCACGTGGTGAGGGACGCACTGAAGCTGGCTGCAGCCAATGCAAGGGCTCAGTGGGGAAGGACTACAGTTTAGGGTTCTTCTGCCACTGGAGAGGGAGGGGCAGGGTCAGGTGAGGAAGCCCCATAAAGATTGTAAATATGGGATTGGGGTATCACCCCAGGGTGCAGCCACACGAGCGGCATCGGTGCTGTGGTTTGTATGAAAAGTAACACTAATAATTGATCTGTACACGAATGTAAAGGTTTGCACTGTTTTATCATTGTTTTATTATTGTATATAGTTTGTCTTTTCTTATGAATAAAGTTTATTTTGGTTAAAAAAGGTAAGATCTCCCACAAGAAAGCCACCTTTTCGTGGGGGCCTGATCAGCAGGCCGCCTTTGAAGCAGCCAAACAGGCGGTAGAGCAGCCCTGCCCCTCGGTCCCCATCAGGAAGGGGTCCCCTTCGAATTGCAGGTCTCCGCTAGCGAGTCAGTTGCCGAGTGGAGCCTCTGGCAGAAGTCCAGGGGCGCAGAGTCCCACTCGGCTTCTGGACCAAGTCATTGCCTGAGGCCGCCACCCACTACAGCCTCTTCGAGCGCCAGCTGCTTGCCTGCCACCTGGCGCTCCTCGCAACTGAGCACCGAACCAGCACCGACTCTGTGGTCCTTCGCCCCCACCTGCCCATAATGCGTTGGGTCAAGTCCCCCGACTCCACACACAAAGAGGGCCAAGCCCAAAGGTCCTCGATAGTGAAGTGGAAGTGGTACATTGTGGACCAGGCCAAACCCAGTCCAGAAGGGGTCAGACACCTCCACGAACAGGTCATGTCCTTCCCCCAGTCCCAGGACCCACCCCCAGACATACCTGAGATCCAGCCCTACCCCGTGTCCTGGGGCCAACCCTTCGATACCCTCGACCCCAAACAAAAACTGCATGCCTGGTTCACAGACGGCTCTAGCCGCTGGAAAAACGGGAAACAGTATTGGAAACAGTGGCACTTCATCCCACCATGGGGAAAACATTGACAAAAGAGGGAGTGGGAAGGTCCAGTCAATTGGCCGAACTAGCAGCGGTAGCACTTACCCTACGGGACACCACCGGGCCAGTCCACATCTAAACCGACTCCTGGGTGGTAGCCAATGGTATGGCGGTGTGGATGGCACGGTGGCACGAAACGGGGTGGGAAATTCACGGACGCCCCCTCTGGGAACAGGAACGCTGGCACTTTATCTGGGATCAGGCCACCCAAAGACAGATTTCAGTCCACCACGTGGATGCCCATACCCACAAAAACACCCAAGAGGCCATACATAATGCCACTGTGGACCAGGCTGCCCAGATATGCTGCGCTACCGTCTCCCCAGAGGAACCTGATCTCAGCGCCCTAGCTGCATGGCACACCGCAAGAATGGTCACCGAGGGGCTGACGGTACGCGGCGCTGGGCAGAGCAGTTCGAGGTCACCCTCACAGTGCACAATAAAAAGCAATATGCCCTGACGATGGTGGACACATACTCGGGTGTCCTGGTGGCGGTGCCCTGTGTGAGGGCCAACCAGAACAGCACCATCAAAGGACTGCAGTACCTCTCCTCCATCTATGGAGTCCCATGGAGGTACAATCTGACCAGGGCTCACTTTTCGAGGAGATTAAGATACAGAACTAGGCAACGGAGGTGGGGATCTTGTGGCTGTTCCATATCCCCTACCGTCCACAGGCATCGGGTGTGATAGAAAGAATGAATGGCCTACTGAAGGAAACGATACGCACGCTGACGCCCTCCAGCACACTGCAGGGGTGGTCAAGCATGCTGCAGCAGGCTGTCAACCAGCTCAATGCACAGCCCACTAGCCAAGGGGGGGGGTCCCCATTATCCCGCCACCTAGCACACTCCCCACCCCCCGACTTGCAAGATCCTGAACGCTCTGAGACCAAGGACTCAGGGAGAGTCTGGGTCCGACAGCCAGAACATCCCCCTCAGATGGGAGAAGTCATTGCGCGTGGTCCCGGGGACAACCGTTGGGTCGCGACCCCAGGTCAAACTAACCTATCCTGCCTTCATACCCAACACCTGACCTGCCGAGTATGAGTTTGTTCCTCAACCCCCACACCCCACTCCCTACAGGTGGATGGCACTACTCCTGTCACTCCTTCTGCTCCCTGCAATGATCGGCATCGGAACGCCGGCTAATACCTACTCCACATCGCATACGAATTCGCCAACACCTCCAACCAATCAGACTGCTGGATTTGTGTCTGAACCCCAGCACACGCCGGTGAAGCTCTACCACTCACACCGATCCTCCTCGATGATCTCCAAATGAACTGCCTACACAGACCTTTTGCGCCTGTTGGGTTTGGTATAACGGTTTAGGGGGGTGCCTGATGGCACTCCTCCACCACTCTCCTCACCACTACAGGACATTCCTTCCAGCGATTCCCAATGGGGTGGGTGTTTCAGGAGCTGGCATTTTCCCTTCCTAAAATTTGACCTCCATCTGAGTCCCAACCCTCACAGTCATCCCGCAGCCACTGAGTAAGCTGAGAGAATGCTGGTGCAGACTCCAGGATGACCACAGTTCCACCTTTTCAGTTGGCCATAGTGACTGCGAGCGGAACCGGTACCCAGGGGCCTCAGTGACCACAGCTGGTGGCACCATTAAACTGGGGGATCCCTGGACTTTGAATGGGACTCTCTGGATTTGTGGGCACCATGCCTACCCATGGCTCCCCACGAGCTAGTACAGTTGCTGTTTTCCATCGTTTGTGGTGCCCTATATCCATGCTCTCAACGACCTCGGGGAGCATCGGCATACAGCGGCCACCAGGACAAAAGAGCCATCACAGAGGCAGAGAGGTTCTGGATGATAGCCTTTCCCACTTAAGGCATGGCCCGACTGTCCCGTGAGGTCATCCGGATAACCAGTGTGCTGGGTGGATGAAACAAAAATGTCACTGCAACGTACCAAGGATGCCCTGACGAGGATGGCAGCAGAGCTGGCTGCTGTCAGACTGGTAGCCCTTCAGAATCAGATGGCCCTGGACTACCTACTCGCTATAGATGGTGGCACCTGTGCAGTAGTCAGAAAGGAGTGCTGTACCTTTATCGCCAATGAGTCCAGCAACATCACCAACCTGGCTGCTCACATTCAGGACTTGGTGGCTAAAATTCAAAATACTCCTCCAGCACGACACCTCATGGGGAACTGGTGGCCATTTGGGTCTCTGGGGGAATGGTGGGCAACTGTCATCCACTGGGCCACCGCCCTCATTTTAGTTGTAATAGCTATCTGTATTTTGTGCTGTGCTTGTCAGATTATTAGAACCACTTCTGCCTTCCATTAGTACCACATACTGATGCATATGTGTCAGCTTAGTTATAGCTATTTCCGTGATTGGAAAATAATGTAACTTTCGAGGGGTGGAATGTAGTGTGAAAGGTCATGGCTGTCATGTGACACCACCGAGTACTGGTCGAAAGCGACACCACTGTCAATCAAAGTCTGGCTCCACCCACTCATTAGTGCGCACTCTTGACCATTGGTCCCTGTGCACACCTTTTGTACCTGGCCATGACCTACTGGACCTGTTGAATTACCTGAGTTAGCTCCACCCAGCTCCCCAGCACTATAAAGAATGTCACATGTGCGTGGCTCTTCCTCTTCTGATTGCTGCAGGAGTCGAAACCATGCCGAAGGACCACTGGTAAGAGTGTGCACTTCCACAGGGGTTTAGGAGTGTCCGAAGTAGATTCCCGGTAGCGTAGAGCCGATGCTTGTCCAGAGTCAGGGGGTTCAGGCACCGTATTGTGTTTTCCCTTATCATTTGTAACTAGTTTGCTGTGTGTGTGTGTGTGTGTGTGTGTGTGTGTGTGTGTGTGTGTGTGTGTGTGTGTGTGTGTGTGTGTGTGTGTGTGTGCGCGCGCAAGCGCACGCACTTCACCCCATTGCGACTCCCCTCACGTTTTGCGATCACCAGTGTGCGTGTGTGCGAGTGCGCATCTGTCCCCATTCATTCTGTTCCCGCGTTTGTCTTTGTGAATAAATCCTTTTTCAAAATCCAAAGACTGTGTCCAGAGTCCTCTACTTTTGAGACCCCAAAGAACCTTTCTCACAACAGATGGCCATTATAAAGAGGAGTAGGGGAGTGATGAGGAAGGAGTCTGAGGTGATCAGTGGACTGTGGAGAGGTGATAGATGACAGCAGGTTGAGCCAGGTAGGGGAGGGGAGTCAGGGTGGGGTTGGGAGACGGAGGCACGCGAATGAGAGTTGGAGGCAGATAAAGGAAGAGAAATAAGTATTGAGATGCAGACGGAGCAAGGTGGGAAGAGGGGAGAGAGAACGTTGGAGAGAGCTGCTGGAGGGAGATAAACAGCAACACAAAGGGCTCTCACACAGTTCGCTCATCCCCTCTCCGATCTGCTGCTGATTCCATTTGCCATTCACCTCTCCCCTAATGGATCCATTATCACCCCTTTAGTCGTCAGAGTCCAGCACTGATAACCCTTGACCGGCATAGAATGATCTGCAGATCCTCAGTACGTCTGCCTGTGAGGATGTCACTGAGCCGTCCTTTTCCTCGAGTCTGTGGATCACAGAGCTCCTCCGGTGAACCTTTTGGAAGAAGAAGTGGGACCACTTCTCATCTTGTTCCACAAAGTGGACTCTGGACATGAAGATGCTCTCAAAGAGGATTCCGAGGCAAAGAGCACAGCTTGCCAGCTCTTCACCTCTCGGAGTTCCTCTCGCCCCACTCGAATGCAGAAGAAGTTGCTGCAAGTCTGTCTAGAATTGACACAATTCCCTCTGACTCTGTCTTACATTCTGAACGCCTGTGTGAATGAAGAACCTCTTGACGTTCTCCTTGGTTGATAGCGACCAGTGAATTGGAGAGTCAGAGGGGCTTCATGGTTCTCCAACCTCTTTACTTCCTCAATGTTCTCTGGGGTCAGTAGCTTGACGTTCAACTTCCATGTCCCTCTGCCTGGCTTCTGGTCCTCCTGTATGTGGCAGGAGGTTCAAAGGAGGCAGTTGTCAGAGAAGAACACTGGCGTAATATTAGTGGATCTGACTGTGACTGCCTTTAACTGAGCTGTCCGGTCTCGACCAAGTGTGTTGTGGCTGTGCTCCACCTGCAGGGCTGCAGAAGGCATCGCACAACTTTGCCTCTTTAACCATTTCCATCAGGAGTCTGGAGCTGCTGTCCAGTCTCCTGTCGGCACTGCCGGATCGTCCAGCTGCATCGATGATGCAGTTGAAGTCACCAGCCAGAATGACTGGTTGGGACGTCGCCAGCAGCGGTGGGAGCTGTGGAGGACAGTTAGCGACTTGCTTAGCATGGGCGAGGCGTACACATTGATTAGCCGGAACGGAGTGTTACGGGTACTTTACATCAGCCACGAGGAGCTGCCCACCAATTACCTCTTTGACTTCGGTGATTGAGACGTTGTCTCCCCGCAGCAGAATACCTCAGCCAGATACACAAACATCATTGCCCTCTGACAATATGGACAATCCCTGGGACCACCATCGCGACCACCTCCGATAGGTGTGGCAGCACACACTCCTGTAGAAAAGTCACATCTGCTTTGACCTTGGCAAGGTATTGCAAGGCGTTAACACATCGCACGTTGGTCTTCACACTGCGCATGGTTCATGATGCCAGTTTTACCTCCATAGTTATTTTGAAGTTCAGGGTTCAGAAATACAGTCCATTATCAAACTGCTTGAGCCCTCATGCCCACAGCCTTGGTGAACTGCTGCACTGTTTTTGAGCTCATGTACTGGGAATGGTCTCCCCCGGGGTGTGGGGTCCCTTGTGGTGATGCTGGTGGTGTCACTGGGGGGGGGGGGGGGGGGGAGATCAGTCTGTGTTCCTGTTCTGGCCTCTGACTGTTCTGTACCCTCCATCTCCTGGAGCTGGGGTGCATCCTATACTGTGCTGCTCCAGATCTCCCACAGCTGAAGGGTGGCAGGCTCATTTCTTCCCTTGCTCGTGTTTGTCTGCAGAATCCCCTCTCCCTCTTTTTCCCCTCCATTTTGATGCTTTCTCTACCTGTAGGTTTCCAGTGAGGAGGTTGCTGGCACCTATCTGTCGCATGGCCCTTTTCTCCCCATTTTCTTGGGATATTGGCCATCTTTAGATTACAAAAATAAACTTTATTCATAATAAAATATATATACAAAAGAAGAAACAGTGCAAAACTTTTTATATTCATGGTCAATACATTCAGTCGTGTTAACTTATCTTTTTTTTAAACCATAGCACCATTGCCACTCATGTGGCCCCCTTCGGTGATAAACCATTTCAACATTTGAGGGGCTTCCCCAGCAAACTTAGCCCCTCCATGTCTGGTAGTGGGAGGACCTTAGACTGTGTTCTTCCCCACAGAGCCTTTGTGTTGGCTGCACCAAGCTTCAGTGCATCCATCAGCACTCCTGCAGTCTGGAGTGTGCCAGTCGGCAGCATTATCTTACAGACATCTCACTGTGCTGGCAGACCAACAGCTTTCAGGCAGACAAAGGGGAGTCTTTCACCAAGTTGATGACCTTCCAGCAGCACTTGATGTCTGTCTCGGTGTGTGTCCCCGGGAACAGCCCGGAGATCAGGAAGTCCTCTGTTACGCAGCTGCTTGTGATGAACCATGACAAGGATTCTGGGCCCAAACAACCCTGTCCATTGCTATATGACCATCAAAGATGCCAACTGAGCCACCCCCTGCCCACACTGTGCTCCTTCTCCCTGCGTACAAACAGAAGCTGAAATGGGAGGGATCCAGTACAGAAAGTTGCACAGTGCTGGTCTGAGGAAATAGATGAGCTTCTACACGACTGCTTTGAGTTGGTCAACTGGTCCACATTCAAAGACTCAGCTGCCAGCCAAGATGAGTATGTCACCACCATCAGAACTTCATCTGCAAGCGAGTTGAGGATTGTGTACCGGAGGACAATCCAGATGTTCCCAAACCGGAAACCATGGATGAACTGGGAGATCCACGACTGCAGATTTCAAATCTACGACTGCAGCATTCAAATCAGGTGAGCCGACAGAAAATCGAGATACGACCTCCATAAAGCTATCAGAGATGCCGAGAGACAATTCCAGTCCAAAATTGAGTCCCAGACCAGCCGTCAGTTGTGGCAGGGCTTATATGAAAAAACAGGCTACGAAACAAAGGCGGGCGGCATCAATGACAACTGCACATCCCTTCCCGGTGAGCTTAATGCATTCTATGCATGTTTTGAACTGAAGGGGATTGGCATGTCACCACCCACCCTGACAGCCTCCAACGCGCCTGAACCCATAATCACCACTGCAGCCGTAAGATCAGTCTTCCAGAGAGTGAACCCCTGGAAAGCACCCAGCCCGGATGGTATGTCAGCTGGCAGGGGTACTTGCAGACATTTTCAACCTCTCCCTGCTTCAATCTGAGGTTCCTACCTGCTTTAAGAAGATCACTATCATCCTGGTACATAAGGTAACGTGCCTTAATAACTACCGCCCAGTGGCTCTGGCATCTACCATCATGAAGTGCTTCGAGAGGCTGGTCATGGCACACATTAACTCCCACTGCAATTCACCTACTGCTGGATGCCATCTCCCTGGCCCTACACTCATCTCTGGAGCATCTGGACAGCAAAGGCACCAACGTTAAACTATTGTTTATTGAATATAAAACTCATAAGCAAACTCCAAGATCTGGGACTCAACACTTCCCTCTGCAACTGGTTCCTTGACTTCCTGACCAACAGACTGCAATCAACAAGGACAGGCAGCTCCGGCACGATTATTCTCAACCCTGGTGCCCCACAAGGCTGCATCCTCAGCCCCCTACTCTACTCCCTATACACTCATGACTGCGTGGCCAGATTCTGCTCTGACTCCATCGACAAGTTTGCAGATGATGCTGCCATAGTAGTCCGTATCTCAGATAATGATGAGTCGGAGTACAGGAAGGAGAAAGAGCTCCGTAACATGGTGTCATGACAACAACCTTTCTGTCAATGTCAGCAAAACAAAAGAGATGGTCATCAACTTCAGGAAGGTGGGGGGGGCGCGGTGCACGTGCTCCTGTCTGCATCAACAGTGCTGAGGTCGAGAGGGTTGAGAGCTTCAAGTTCCTGGGAGCAAACATCACCAGTAGCCTGCCCTGCTCCAACAACATAGATGCCATGACCAAGAAAGCTCACCAGAGCACCTCTCTTTCCTCAGGAGGCTAAAGAAATTTGGCATGTCCCCTTTAACACTCACCAATTTTTATCAATGCACCATAGAAAGCACTCTATCAGGATGCATCACGGCTTGGTACGGCAACTGCTCTGCCAGTGACTGCAAGAAACTGCAGAGAGTTGTGGACACAGCCCAGTGCATCACAGAAACCAGCCTCCCCTCCATGGTCTTTGTCTATATTTCTCGCTGCCTCGGTAAAGCAGCCAGCATAATCAAAGACCCCATCCACCCTGGACATTCTCTCTTCTCCCCTCTCCCATCAGGCAGATGACACAAAAGTCTGAAAACATGTACAACCAGGCTCAAGGACAGTTTCTATCCCACTGTTATAAGACTATTGAACTGTTTCCTAGTACGATAAAATGGACTCTTGACCTCACAATCTACCTCGTTATGACCTTGAACCTTATTGTCTACCTGCACTGCACTTTCTCTGTAGCTGTTACACTTCATTCTGCATTGTTTTACTTTGTATTACCTCAATGCACTGTGTAATGAATTGATCTGTATGAATGGTATGCAAGACAAGTATTTCATTGTACTTCGGTACAGGTGACAATAGAAAACCAATTCCAAATCCAATTCTCCACACCCTCTTCACAAATCCACAGTCTGCAAAGGGTTGGGGGACCATCTCTTCTCCAGCACAGCCATCCCAAGGGCAGCATGAGTTAGGGATGACTTTGTCTCTATAGGAAGGATCTGACTGGGAGGGCCCCTCTCACTGCCAGCCAAGCGAGATCTTGGTGCTTGTGGGTGACTTCTGGCAATGAGGCATTTTGCCAGATGATTTGGACAGTTTGCTCAGGGAACCACCCCACAGTATCCATGAAGTTCCTGACCCGCAATGTCTGCAAGACATTCCGTTCTGACCACTTCCTGATGGACTTGTGTTCAAGGATGTTTGCTTAGAAGAACTCTTCCACAAAGGATATGTAGTGTGGCAACATCTAGCTAACTGGGACACTCACAGCAACGGGGCCAGCTCAATCCTCCACAACACCAGGGACAGGTAGAACGTCAGCTCGTAGTGACACTTGGTACCCATGTACTTTGGTTCCATGCACAGCCTGATACAGCAACACACAAAGGTGGACATCAGGATGAGGACAATGTTGGGTACACCTTTACCCCCATTCTCTGGGGACTTGTCCATCATGACCCATCAGATTCACTCCATCCTGGACCCCCAGATGAACTGGAAGCCATCCCGGGTGACTACCAAGGCAGAGGAGCGAGGAACAGGCCACACCTGCGTGAAGTACGGCAGCCCTGAGAGTACTTCAAACCTGATGACCAAGTTCTTCCCAGTTATTGACAGAGAACGCCATTTCCACAGACCTAATTTTTGTGTGACCTTTCCAATCCGCCCCAGCCAATTCTTGTTACACACCTCAGCCCCTCCGAACCAGATCCCCAGCACCTTCAGGTGATCAAACCTGACAGTGAAGAGGACATTAGATCAGTTGGGCCAGTTGCCGAAGAGCACGGCCTCGCTATTACTGCATTTGACTCTGGCCAGCTCAAACTGGTCACAGATGCTGATCAATCTGCAGACTGACCGTGGATCCAGGCAGAAGTCAGCGACATCATCCATGCACAGGGAGGCTTTGACCTGGGTCCCTCTGCTGCTTGGTAATGTCACCCCTCTTATGTTCTCATCCTTCCTGATGGTCATAATGAGAGTGCTGTCTGTAGGAACTAGAAATACTCAGTAGGTCAGGCAGCATCTGTGGAAAGGGAACAGAGTTAATATTTCAGGTTGAAGTCTCTACATCAGAACTATTTATATTTACTGCTATTTATAGGGACTCGCTGTGCATGAAGTTGCTCTTTTAACTGTCCTGAAGGAGGTGTGTGGATGGTGCTATAAAAATGTAGTTCTGATATCTAAAATTACCTTTAATTCACATTATTCAATCCCTTTGCTGTGGCGTCTGGTGTTGCTTATTTCATGTCAGGAATCAAGTTCAAGGTTATTGTCATGGGCAAACATACCCAGGGTATAAATGCCATGAAAATTCGCATTTTGCAGCAGCAGGGCAGGACATTACAAACATGACAAACATAAATGACATAAATATGAATCAACATAAACTATACATAACTTACATGGCACAATAAACAAAAAAATAACAAAATGACATTCGTGCAAGTTGAGGGAAATATAGTCCGAGGTAGAATTAGGGTTTTTCAGGCCGGTTCAAGAACCTGATGGCAGTGGGGAAGAAGCTGTTGTTGAGGTGTGAGTCTTCAGGCGGCTGTACCTCCTGCCTGCTGGCAGCAATGAGAAGAGGGAATGGCAGAGATGAGGATTTTTTTTAGCCAGTAGGTAGTGAATCTGTGGAATTTATTGCCACAGGCGGCTGTGGAGACCAAATCATTGGGTATATTTAAAGCGGAGGTTGATCGGTTCTTGATTAGTAAGAAGCATCAAAGGTTACAGGGAGAAGGCAGGAGAATGGGGTTGAGAGGGAAAAATAAATCAGCCATGATTAAATGGCAGAGCAGAGTCGATGGGCCGAATGGCCCAATTCTGCTCCTATGTCTTATGGTCTGATGGATTCAATGCAACACAAAAACAAGACAGGGGAGAGTGGACAACCCTGCCTGGCTCCAGACTTGATGTAGAAGCAATCTGTGTCCCACCCATTGATTTGAACTGCAGAATCAGAAGCAGGTTTACTATCACTGATTGATATGCTGTGAAATTTGGTGTTTTGTGGCAGCAGTGCAGTGCAAAGATATAAAATTACCATAAATTATAAAAATAAATAAAGTGCGAACAGAAAGGAATAATGATGTAGTGTTCATAGGTTCAGAAATCTGATGGCGGAGGGGATGAAGCTGTTCCGAAAACATTGAGTGTGGGTCTTCAGGCTCCCTGATGCTAATAACGAGAAGAAGGCATGTCCCAGATGGTGATGGTCCTTGGTGATGGATGCCACCTTCCTGAGGCACTGCCTCTTGAAGATATCCTCGATGGTGGGGAGGGTTGTGCCCGTGATGAAGCTGGCTGAGTCTACAACCGTCTGCAGCCTCCTGCGATCCTGTGCATTGGAGCCTCCATACCAGGCCGTGATGCAACCAGTCGGAATGCTCTCCAGCGTTCATCTGTAGAACACCTGATGAAGGGACTCGGCCCGAAACATCGTCTGTTCATTTCACTCCATTGATGTTGCCTGACCTGCTGAGTTCCCCCAGCATTTTGAGTTTGTTGCTCCAGATTTCCAGCATCTACAGTCTATCTCGTGTACATCTACAGAAATTTGCAGGAGTCTTTGGTGACATACCAAATCTCCTCAAATTCCTAATGAAATAGAGCCGCTGGCGTGCCTTCTTTGTGATTGCATCAGTGTGTTGGGCCCAGGATAGATCCTCCGAGATGCTGATGCCCAGGAACTTGAAGCTGCTCACCCTTTCCATCGCTGACCCCTCAATGAGGACTGGCGTGTGTTCTTCCAACTTCCCCTTCCTGAAGCCAACGATCAATTCCTTGCTCTTGCTGATGTTGAGTGCGAGGTTGTTGTGATACCCCTCAACCAGCTGAATTATCTCACTCTTGTACGCCTGAGGTTTTACCAACAACAGTGGTGTCATCTGCAAATTTATGGATGGTGTTTGAGCTGTGCTTATCCACACAGTCATGGGTGTAGAGAGAGTAAAGCAGTGGGCTGAGGTGCATCTGTGTTGATTGTCAGCGAGGAAACATTACTGATCTGCACTGACTGTGGTCTCCCGATAAGGACTATGCACTACACACTAGGGATATCTGTGAAGAGCAGTTGGATCCAATTTCTGATTGCCTCCCCAAAACACATTTTGGAGGGGACATCCATATGTACGTATATGATATCCTATCAAAGGCCTTCTCCTGGTCCAAGCTGAAAAGCCAGGCACCCACCCCATAGTCCTGTATGTAGGTGATGAATCCCTGAGCGGCACAAGGCTGTCCAAGATTTCCTGCTAGGTACGGAACAGGTTTGGTCCGGATGGATCACCTGTCCCAGAGCAGACCTGACCTGGTTGGCAATGACCTTGGACAGGACCTTATAGTGAAATGGGTCCCCAATTCCTGATGTCCTCCCTCTCCCCCTTCTGCTTGTAGATGAGGGTAATGATGCCCTTCCTCATGGAGCCTGATATTCTGCCAGCCAGAAGTATAGCGTTGTACACTTCCAGCAGGTCTGGGCCCATCAAATCCCACAGAACCGAGTACAACCCTGCTGGTAAGCTATTGTTTCCAAGAGTTTTATTTGAATAAAACTCTTGGAAACAATAGCATAAAACTCTGGACCAACCACTGACCCTGGAGGAGCCAGACAACTCCTCCAGGGTCAGTGGTTGGTCCAGACTTCTTCCTTTTCACCACCTGCCATTCCCCTTCTTGTCCCTCTGCCAGCCCCTCTTCCATTGACTCCTCCTCTGGGGGAAGAGGCCTGGGGGCTTGTTGCTGGGGTTTGGGAGCTCGAGGTGGATGGCCTGTCCTCTGTCCTGGTCTCAGTCTCTGCTGGCGCCTCTGCACTTGTAGGGGGTGTGTGGGCGTTCTTTGGGGGGGGGGGGAGGGTTGTTATTGGTGCCTGCTCCCGCTCTTATTGCCTTGCAGAGAAGGCCTACCTCCCTGCACAGGTTACAACTTTTGCTTTCCCTGCACTCCATGGTCTGGTGGCCTTCCTGCTTGAAGTTCTTGCAGATGACTGCACTGCATTGGGCCACCACATGTCCGGGTGTGTTGTAGTTACGACACACCCTGGGTTGTCCAGCATATACCATGTACCCACTGTTCCCTCCAATGGTGAACACAGAGGGTGGGTGGATGAATGGCTCCCTTCTCGCCCACCCTTAACTTGACCTTCACCTGGCACTTGCTGGTCCAGATCCCAAACGGGTCTTTGATGTCCATGCAGCTGACTGCTCCCTTGACATAACAAGCCAGGAAGCTGACATCCACCATGGGCACATGTGGGTTAAACATGTGCACCATTATCTCATGCTCCTTTTGGGTGGGGAGGGCAAAGTGTGGCTGAATCTTCAACAGTGACAGTGGAGCTTCATTCCCCTTCTCCCGAAAGCCCTGTTGCATCTTCTGCCATCCCACCAGATGCTTGAAGGTAACGTCAAAGTACCCGTTACCTGGGAAGTCCTGGAGGCCATAGATGTTCCTCATCTCAAACTCGCAGCACTCCAGCAGGACCTTCTTGGTGAAGAGGTCCCGGGTGAACAGGTTCCCCTCGCTGAGATCCTTCACTGTCACCCTGATAGTGTTGCGAATCCCTTGTCCTCTTCCTGAGGCACTCATCACTGCAGCCATCCTGATGGAGTTGATTGGTTTCCCAATTAGCATTAGGATCGACCTGTACGTCAGCAGGTTAAGCTTTCATCAGGCAGCCACTTGATCGCGAAGAGTCCCCATTCGGTTCCTTCTTCAAAGTTCGTTTTCCTGGGAGAACCAGCTTTTTGATCACAATCTCTCCCCTGCAATGGGATAGCCTCATCCTGGGATATCTTTTGCTTTATTTCAAAAATAAACTTTATTCAAAATAGAAGTATCTACAAAGGAAGAAAGAGTGCAAAACTTTTACATTCATGGTCATTACGTTCAGTACTGTTAACTTACTTTTTTAAAACCATAGCACCATTACCACTTATGTGGCCCCCTGGGGTGATACACCATTTCATTGTTTGAGGGGCTTCCCCACCTAACCCAGCCGCTCCATGTGGGGTAACAGAAGGACCCTGGACCGTGGTCTTTTCCCACAGAGCTTTAGCATTAGCTGCACAAAGCCTCAGTGTGTCCCTCAGCACGTAATCCTGCAGCATGGAATGTGTCTGTTGGCAGTATTCCCTTACAGACATCTCACTGTGCTGGAAGACCAGCAAATTTTGAGCAGACCTAAGAGCATCCTTCACTGAGTTGGTGTCTTTCCAGCAGAACTTGATGTCTATCTCAGTGTGTGCCCTTGGGAACAGCCCAAAGATCAGAGAGTCCTTTGTTACTCAGCTGCCGGGGATGAACCAAGACACAGACCCGTTCATCCTTCTCCACACTCTCTTAGCAAATCCACAGTCTGCAAAGAGCTGGGTGACCATATCTTCCCCACCACAGCCGTCCCAAGGGCAGCAAGCAATGGGGATGATGTGTCATCTGTACAGGATGGATCTGACTGTGAGGGCCTCTCTCACCGCCAGCCAAGTGAGGTCTTGGTGCTTGTTGATGAGTTCTGGCGATGAGGCATTCTGTCAGATCACCTGGACAGTTTGCTCAAGGAGCCGCCCCACAATCTCCAAAGAGTTGCTGTCCCACAGTGTCTGCAGGATGTTCCATGCTGACGACTGCCTGATGGACTTGTGGTCAAGGGTGTTTGCTTGGAAGAACTCTTTCACAAAGCACAGGTAGTGCAGCTACGTCCAGCTGACTGGAACGTTGCAAGGCAACGGGGCCAGACCTATCTTCCTCAACACCAGGGACAGGTAGAACCTCAGCATGTAGTGACACTTGGTACCCATGTACTTTAGTTCGACGCACAGTCTGATGCGGCCACACACGAAGGTGGTCATCAGGATGAGGGCAACGTTGGGTACACTTTTTCCCCCATTCTCTGGGGACTTCTACATCGTGATCCACCAGACTCGCTCCATCTTGGACCCCCAGATGAACTGGAAGACAGCCTGGGTGATTACTGAGGTGTTGGAGTGGGGAACAGGCCACACCTGCCCCAAGTACAGCAGCCCTGAGAGCATATTGCACCTTATGACCAGGTATTGGCCACATTCAGAGCATTACATTCATTGCTGCTTGCCTCATTATAGGAAGGATGTGGAGGCTTTGGAGCGGAGGTTTACCAGGATGCTGCCCGGTTTGCAGGGCAGGCTGGACAAGCTGGGTCCGTTTTCTCTCAAGAGACTGAGGGAAGATTTGATGGTTCATAAAATTATGCGAGGCATAGATAGAGTAGACAGCCAGTATCTTTTTCCAAGGATTGAAATATCCAGTACTAGAGGGCATGTATTTCAGGTAAGGGGGGGAAGTACAAAGGAGTTGTGTGAGGCAAGTTTTTTTTTACAGTGGTGGGTATCTGGAATGTACTGCCGGGGTGGTGGTGGAAGCAGGTAGCATAGGAGACTCTGAGATAGAGACATGAATGTGCAGAGAAGGGAGAGATGTGGTTGATGTGCGGGGAAGAGTATTAGATTAATTAGGTGTCATTGGCTTAATTAGTTCAGCACAGCATTATGGGCCGAAGGGCCAGTCATGTTCTAGGTGATCAAAGGGAAGATGACAAATGGGATTGAAACTGGCTTTTAAGTAGGAGGCAGAGGGTGATATAGGAGGGCTACTTTTGTAATTGGAAACCTGACCAGAGGTGTACCACAGGGACCCTTGTAGTCTTGGTTTATTATTGTCACTTGTGCAGAGGTGCAGTGGAGAGCTTGTCTTGCGGGTCGATCGTGCAGTTCGATTCATTACACAGTGCAGTTACATTGAGTTAGTACAGAGTGCATTGAGGTAGTGCAGTTAGGGGTAATGACGGTGCGGAGTGGGCTGTCACAGCTGCAGAGAAAGTGCAGTGCAATGAGGTGCAGGTTCACGGGGTGGTGGATCGTGGGGTCATGGTCTGTCTCGTTGTATGGGGGAACCGTTCGGTGGTCTTGTCCTTGGGTCTGGTGGTGCGTGCCCTCAAACTCCTGTGTCTTCTGCCTGGTGGAGGAGGAGAGAGGAGGGAGTGACCTGGGTGGGTGGGGTCTTTGATTATACTGGCTGCTTCGCCAGGATGGCGAGAAGTGGAGGCGGGGTCCAGGGAGGGGAGGATGGTTTCCGTGGTGCGCTGGGCTGTGTCTACGGTTCTCTGCAGTTGCTTGTGGTCCTGGGCAGAGCAGTTGCCGTACCAAGCCATGATGCATCCGGATAGGATGCTTTCTGTGGTGCGTCGATGGAGGTTGGTGGGAGTCGGGGTGGGGGAGCAGGACAGGTTTCTTTGGCCTCCTCGGGAGGTGGAGGCGTTGGTGAGCTTTCTTGGCCGTGGTGTCTGCGTGGTTTAACCGGGACGGGCTACTGATGATGTTCACTCCCGGGAACTTGAGGCTCTCGACCCTCTCGACCTCAGCACCATTGATGTGGACAGGTGCATGCACACCGCCCCCTTTCTGCTGTCTGTGAATGTCGGAGGTGTGATGAATAAAGTCACAGTGACGTGAGATGGCAGGTGGGGAGGGGGACAGTGGTGGGCTACAGTGCAGCATTGAGCAATAGATGAGGTGCTGCATTTTGGGTGGATTGCAGGTGGGACGTGTTCTTGAGGGACGGTGAGATCATGTTGTATTCCAGGTAGTGGAGTTCACCTACAACGTACTCACCATCATTAGCCAGGGCATAGAATGTAACAGCAGGGAGGTGGACACACTAGATGCTGGGATCTGGAGCAGGGTGCAGAGGAGACGTTGCCTGGGATGGGACGTCCCAGTGAAGAAGGGAGACGGGATAGGCTGGGTTTGTTTTCCTCGGTGCAGAGGAGGCTGGGGTGGGGGAGGACGTGAAAGAGGTATACAAAATTGAGGGGCATAGATCAGAGATACAAATCTTTCCCCCGTGGCAGAGGTGTTGAGGGTATCAGAGGCAGAGGTCTGGGTGAGGAGTAAGAGGTTTACAGGGGAAAGGAGGAGGAATTTCTCCCCCGGGGCGGGGGCGGGGGGGGCTTGGAATCTGAAACACACTGCCTGAGGGGGTGGTGGAGGCAGATAATCTCACAACAGTTCAGAAGAATCAAGAATAGAATTGCCAAGGCACAAAGTTACAGGCTTTGTAGACATAAATTGTGCTGGTATAGGTAATTACAATGGTCAGCATGGACACGGTGGGCCAAATGGCCTGTATCTATGCTGTTTAAGTTGATTTCTCTGGTCTGATTTCCCAGCACAAAAGAGTGACTGAGGTTATTGCTTCACATCAAAGCAAATAAGCCAGTACCTCCTCTCTGCAATAACCCTGGCCTTTCAACTTTCATGCCCGAAATTTGCCAATAGCCAAATCACCAAGCATGAAGGTTCCACCGAGATTCGAACTCAGACCGCTGGATTCAAAGCCCAGAGTGCTCACCATTACACCATGGAACCTGCACACCCTCAGTCAATGTCACTCCACCTCCCCACCATCAGACCCTCTCATTCCAGCTGGAGGGGATTGTCACCGGGTGTAAAGTCATTTCAAGCCAAGAATGAATGACCTCAGCCAAGAAAGGAACAATCTCAGGACCCATGGAGTTGGACTGAGACCTTGAATGAAATGAATTGCAGGGAAAGCTCAGATGGCTGCTTTGGTTCATCAAAAGTTCAGAGGCACAACCTCTGCAATGCATCCACAAGGGCAGCACAGCAGTTGACAACAAACAGGTTCCACCGAGATTTGAACTCGGATTGCTGGATTCAGAGTCCAGAGTGCTCACCATTACACCATGGAACCACAGCAAATGCTGACTGCTTTTCCTGGCCCAACTCTGTGTGGAGGCTGCAGCAAGTATGTTCTTTTGTTGCGTGTTCAGGAGTTAGCAACATATCGCCGTGTGCAGTCGGTGGGACTGTCGGTGTGTGAGAGCTGACGGACGGAGCAGCAGAGTGAAGGGGGAGTTGGCAAAGGTGAATGAGAATTTGAAAATGCTTTCCCCGCTGCCCAGGCAACCAAGGAAGGGTAGTGAGCAGCTGTGGGTGTCAAGCTGGTCCGCAGAGTAACGGGATGGGCAACTGTACAGAGAACGGGGCAGCACCAGGGGTTTATCAGCCGATCAGCTGAGCCCACAGTGCCCTCTTACTGAGGTGTGAATGACCTACCTCGGCCCTGGACAGTGACTAGCCATAGGGATGATGCCGGCACCCAGCCAGGGGGATATTCCAGTGGCAACCAGCAATGCAACAGCCAGGACCTCCCGGTGTCCACCTACTTCAATTCCACATCCCACTCCCACACTGACTGTCTGTCCACGGCCTCCTCTACTGCCACATTGAGGCCAGATGCGGGTTGGAGGAACAACACCTCATATTCTGCCTTGGGAGTCTCCAATCTGATGGCCTCAACGTCGATTTCACAAGATCACAAGACAAAGGTGCAGAAATAGGCCATTCGGCCCATCGAGTCTGCTCCATGAGCTAAACTAAAACTTTTTCTATCTAACCCCAATTTCTGGCCTTATCCCCATATCCCTTGATACCTTGACTAATGAGATACCTATCAATCTCCTCCTTAAACGCCTCCAATGATCAGGCCTCCACAGCTGTATGTAGCAAAGAATTCCATAATTTCACTACCATCTGGCTAAAGAAATTTCTCCTCATTTCTGTTTTAAACTGGTACCCTCTAATTCTAAGACTGTGCCCTCTACTCCTGGACTCACCCACCAAGGGAAACAGCTTAGCCACATCTACTCTGTCCAGTCCTTTCAACATTCGAAATGTTTCAATGAGGTCCCCTCTCATTCTTCTGTACTCCAGTGAGTACAGTCCAAGAGCCGACAAACGCTTTGTAAGCCCTTTCATTCCGGCAATCATCCTCGTAAATCTGCTCTGAACCCTCTCCAACATCAGTACATCCTTCCTAAGATAAGGGGCCCAAAACTGCACACAGTATTCCAAATGAGGCCTCACCAGTGCCCCATAGAGCCTCATCAACACTTTCTTACTTTCATACATTATACCTCTCGAAATGAATGCCAACATAGCATTCACTTTTTTTAACCACCGATCCGACCTGGTGGTTAACCTTTAGGGTATCCTGCACGAGGAGCCCCAAGTCCCTTTGCACTTCTGTATTTTGAATTTTCTCCCCATCTAGATAATAATCTGCCCGCTTATTTCTCCTTCCAAAGTGTACAATGGCATATTTCTCAACATTGAATCTCATCTGCCATTTCTTTGCCCATGCTCCTAAACTATCTAAGTCTCTCTGCAACCTACCTGTTTCTGCAATACTCCCTACTCCTCCACCTATCTTGGTGTCCTCTGCAAACTTAGCCACAAAACCATTTACTCCATAATCCAAATCATTGATGTAAAATGTAAAAAGCGGCCCCAACACCGACCCCTGCGGAACGCCACTGGTAACCGATAGCCAACCAGAACAGGATCCCTTTATTTCCGGTAACCCCACCCCTTCTTTTTCTTCCCACCACCCACCCCCCCACCAACTCCTTCGTCTTCCCTTATTCCTATGGTATACTTCCCCCGCCTTGATGACCTTCCCATCTCCTCCCCTCCCCTCTTCCATCCTTTACTCCATGGTCCACTGCCCTCTCCTACCAGATTCCTTCTCCTTCAGCCCTTTGCCTCTTCTACCTATCACCTCTCAGCTTATTACATCTTCTCCCCCTCCCCCACCCCCTACCTTCCCCCTCTCACCTGGACTTGCCTATCACCTGCCTGTGTGTGCTCCTCCCCCTCTCCCCACCTTCTTCTTCTGGCTTCTGCCCTCTTCCTTTCCAGTCCTGATGAAGGGTCTCAGCCCAAAATGTCGACTGTTTATTTCCCTCCACGGATGCTGCCTGACCTGCTGAGTTCCTCCAGCACTGTGTATGTTGCAAGTTGTTTTCTACTTGCCATTTTACCCGCACTGTTTTATCCCTCCGAGCCAATGGCCCTCCTTCCCTTGCACCACTTCTAAACTTTCCCAGGAACCCCGGAGTCAGCCTTGGGCAGCCTGTTGACGTTCCTGCACTAAACCCCACAAGGTTAGTAAGTTTGCTGATGATACAAAGGTTGGTGTTGTGGATAGTGTAGAAGATTGCTGTAGGTTACAACAGGATATTGATAGAATGCAGACTGGGCTGAGAAGTGGCAGATGGAGTTCAACCCGAATAAATGTGAAGTGATACACTTCGGGAGATCGAATTTGAAGGCAGAATACAAGGTTAATGGCAGGACTCTTTGCAGTGTGGAGGAACAGAGGGATCTTGGGGTCCATGTCCATAGATCCTTCAAGGTTACTGCGCAGGTTGATAGGGTTGTTAAGAAGGCGTATGGAGAGTTGGCCTTCATTAGTCAGGGTATTGAGTTCAAGAGCCACGAGGTGATGTTGCAGCTCTATAGAACTCTGGTCAGACCAGACTTGGAGTATTGAGTTCCGTTCTGGTCGCCTCATTATAGGAAGGATGTGGAAGCTTTAGAGAGGGCGCAGAGGAGATTTACCAGCATGCTGCCTAGATTGGAGAGAATGTCTTATGAGGATAGGTTGAGTGAGATAGGGCTTTTCTCTTTGGAGAGGAGGAGGATAAGAGGTGACTTGATAGAGATGTACAAGATGATAAGAGGCATAGATCGAGTGGACAGTCAGAGACTTTTTCCCAGGGTGACAATGGCTAACACGAGGGGACATAATTTTAAGGTGTTGGAGGAAGGTATAAGGGGGATGTCAGAGGTAAGATTTTTTTCCACAGAGGGTGGTGGGTGCGTGGAACGCACTGCCGGCAGAGGTTGTGGGGGCAGATACATTGGAGACATTTAAGAAACTCTTAGATAGATACGTGAATGATAGAGAATTGGAGGGCTATGTGGGAGGGAAGGGTTAGATAGATCTTAGAGCAGGATAAAATGTCGGCACAACATTGTGGGCTGAAGGGCCTGTACTGTGCTGTAATGTTCTACATTCTATTGACAGAGAACACTGTTTCCACAGATCCAATTTTTGTCTGACCTTCCTAACTCATGTCAGCTCACTCCTCTCACGCACCTCAGCTCCTCTGAACCAGATCCACAGCACCTCCAGGTAGTCAGACTCTCCTGGGAGATTGGGAGCAGTGATCGGCAACTCTCCCCTGCCAGGTAAGTATGCCTACAATTGTCGCTTACACCCAACTAACCACAAACATCACTCCTTAACTTCAACACAAGCCACGAATTCAAACTGTGCATTGCATTGTCTTTGCTCACCACAAACGGTCTGGAGAAAAATGTAGCTCCATGTTTTCCTTTCCTTCCTTGTAAACTGCAGCTGATTTTCAACATTTCGTGGTTTCTTTTCTCTCCTCATTTTAGCATATCTTCTCTAAAAGAAGAAAAATATTGCTTTTGGCCACCAACCAGCAATTCCATATCCCTTCCCCCATCTGATAGAGTCATACAGCATGGAAACAGGCCCTTCAGTCCAACTCATCCATGTGTTGCCCAGCAAGCTAGTCCCATTTGCCCGCGTTTGGCCCATAGCCCTCTAAACCTCTCCTAGCTATGCACTTTTCAAGATGGCTTTTAAATGTTGCTTATGTGTCCGCCTCAACCGGCTTATTCAGAATATGCACCAGCCTTTGCGTGAACAAGCTGTCCCTTCCCTTTTAAATCTCTCGCCTCTGATTTTAAACCTATGCCCTCTTGTTTTTAGCACCTCCTCCCTGGGAAAAAGACTGTGTGCTTTCACCCTGTCTATGCCCTTCATGATCTTATATACCTCTATCAGGTCTCCCCTCATTTCCTACACTCCAGGGAATAAAGTCCTTGTCTACGCAACTTTGCCTGGTAACTCAGCCTCCCAACTCCAGGCAATATCCTGGTAAATATTTTCTGCACTCTTTCTAGTTTAATAGCATCTTTCCTATAACATGGTGACTGAAACTGTACACATTACTACAAGTGCAGCCTCACCAATGTCTTATATAACTGCAACACAACTTCCCAACTCCAATATTCAGTGCCCTAACTGATGAAAGCCAGCATGCCAAAAGCATTCTTCACCACCCTATCTTACTGTGATGGCTCCACTTGCATTCCTACATCCCTCTGTTCCAATAACATTCCCCAGGGCCCTACCATTCACTGTATAAGCCCTACCCTGGTTTGATATCCCAAAATGCAATAGCTCACATTTATCTGGATTGAAAGCCATTTGCCAATCCTTAGCCCACAAACCTAGCTGATCAAGATCCCCCTGTAATTTTCATAACACTCTACACTATCTAGAGCACCAGCTATTTTAGTATCATCCACAAACTTACTAACCATGCCTTGTACATTCACATCCAAATCATTTACATGTAGCAAAAACAACAAAGGTGCCAGCACTGACCCCTGTGGTACACCACTAGACACAGGCCTCCAGTCTGAGAAACAACCCTCGATCATCACCCTGCTTCCTAACACTAAGCCGATTATGAATCCAATCCGCTATATCCCGTCGGATCCCATGCAACCTAACCTTCCAGACGAGCCTGCCATGAGGGACCTTGTCAAAGGCCTTGCTGAAGTCCATACAGACAACATCCACTGCCCTACCCTCATCTACCCTCTTGGTTACTTCCTTGAAGAACTACAAAAGATTTGTCAGACCTGACTTCCTGAGCACAAAGCTGTGCTGGCTGTCCCGAATTAGACCTTGTTTCTCCAAATGTCGGTAGATCCTGTCCCTCAGAATCCCCTTCAGCAATTTACCCACCACTGATGGCAGACTCACCGGCCTGTAGCTTCCTGGCTTGTTTTTGCTACCTTTTTTAAAACAACGGTACGACATTAGCCCCTTTTCAGTCCTCTGGAACCTCACCTGTCACCAGAGATGAAAATCTCTGCAAGGCCCTATGTAATTTCTCCTCTTTTTTTCCCCACAAGGTCTGAGAATGCACTATGTTAGGCCCTGGGGATTTATCCACCTTTATGCACTTTAAGGCCTCCAATACCTCTTCCCTGCTAAATTCGTATGTGTTCCAAGACAACACCACTCATTTCCCCCATTTCCTTAGCTCCACAGTAAAAACTGAAGGGAAATAGTCATTAAACATCTCTCCCACTTCCTTTGATTCCACACACAGACAGCCATGCTGATCTTGAAGGGAACCTATTCTCTCCCTCGCCACCCTAAATATACCGATAGAATCTCTTGGGATTTTGCCTCACCTTGCAAGTCAGATCCTTCTCGTATCCTCTTTTTGCCCTCCCAACTTCTCTCTTAAGTGCACTCCTACACTTCTTGTAGTCATCAAGAGATTCACTATTTCTCAGTTGACTCTGTGCAGTGTATGCCTCCCTCTTTATTTTAGCCAGAGCCTCAATATCTCTCGTCAACCAGGGTTCCTGAACCTGCCAGCCTTGCCCTTCACCCTAACAGGAACTTGCAGGCCCTGAACTCTTAACATTACACCTTTAAAGGACTCCTACTTGGCAGCCATTCCTTGCCCTGCAAACAATCTCACCCAATCAACCACTGCAAGATCCCACCCAATGACTCCAAAATTTGCTCTGTCCCAGTTTAGGACCTTAACCTGTGAACTGCTCGTATCTTTCTCCATAACTTTTTTAAACACTAATAGAATTATGGTCACTGGACCCAAAGTGCTCACCGACAGATACATCTACCACTTGCCCTACCTCATTTCCCAGGAGGAGGTTCAGTGTTGCACTCTCTCTGGTAGGTCCCTCTATATATTGATAAAGGAAGCTTTCTTGGACACATTCACAAATTCCACCTCATCCAAGCCTTTTACAATACGGCTGGTCCAGTCAATATTAGGGAAGTTAAAATCCCCCACTAAAACTACCCTATTATGTTTACAACTAGCTACAATCTCTCTACTCATCTGATCCTCCCAATTCCCACTGACTTTTGAGGGGCATATAATACAATCCCATCAGAGTGACCATCCCCTTCTTGTTTCTAAGTTCTACCCATATGGACTCACTGGATGATCCCTCAAGAACATCCTCTCTGATGACAATTGCTATGTTCTCATTCATCGAGAAGGCAACTCCCCCTCCTCTCTTACCTGCACCAGTGTCACACCTGTAGCATCTGTATACTGGAACATCGAGCTGCCAGTCCTGTCCTTCCCTCAGCCATGTTTCTGTTATGGCTACGATTTCCCAGTCCCCAGAGCTAATCCACTCTGAGTTCATCTGCCTTACTTGTCAAACCTCTTGCATTGAAACAAATGCAGTTGAAACCAAAAGTCTTGCCTCTCCATTGAATCTGCAGTTGAGAACTTGTTTTCTCCAGTTCCAGTAACCGGAGCAGCAGAGGGGGGAGGCGAGCAGCTGTCTTTTTTCAAGTTGTGTCTGATTGGCTAAGTGTGTGGCAACTCAGCCAGTAAAAGGAAGGTAGGGTCAAGCAGTGTGACTAGTTTGAGAGTGGCCAGTTTAGGAGTGGGAAGCTACTTTGGTGAGGAGGTACAGGTGAGTAGCAGGTAAGGATTTCATAGTAGTTAAATAAAAAGACACCAAATTACATCTAATTAAATAAAGTAGGGATGCAGGATCAGCTGATGTGTTGTAGCTGCATGATGTGGGAGCTGGTGGACCCCATTGTGGTTTATGGTGACCACATCTGCAGCAAGTGCTGGTTGCGTGAGGAACTCAGGCTCAAAGTTGATGACCTGGGATCTGAGCTTCAAACACTGTGCTGCATCAGGGAGGGGGAAAGTTACCTGGATGCTGTGTTTCAGGAAGCAGTAACACCCATTAGATTAACTCCTTCAAATTTGGTCTGTGGTCATGGACAAGAGGGTGTGACTGTGAGTGATCCAAGAGGTGAGGAGAAGTCTCAGCCCTTGAGCTTGTCCAACAAGTCTGAGATTCTTGCTCCCTGTGTGGATGAGAGTGGGGGCTGCAGGAAGGATGAGCAACCTGACTGTGGCACTATGTTTCAGGGAGCCATTCAAGAGGGGGAGAGAAGAGAAATGTAGTTGTAATTGGGGACAGTATAGTCGGGGGAATATATGCAATTCTCTGTTGCAAGGATTGGGAGTCCTGAAGACTGTGTTGCCTGCCTGGTGCCTGGGTTTGGGACATCTGATCTGACCTGTGGAGGAATTTGGAGTGGGAGGGGAAAGAGTGGGAATAAAGGGGGCCTTTTCTGGTTGGCTGCCAGTGACTAGTGGTGTTTCTCAGGGGTCTGGGTTGGGTCTGCTACTTTTCACATTATATTAATAATCTGGATGACAGAATTGATGGCTTTGTGGTCAGGTTTGTGGATAATACAAAGATAGGTGGTGGGGCAGGTAGTGTTAAGGAAGCAGGGAGTCTTCAGAAGGACTTGTACGAGTTGGAAGAATGGGTAAAGAAGTGGCAGATGGAATACAGCGTAGCAAAGTGTATGATCATGCACTTTGGTAGAACGAATGAAGGTGTAGACTATTTTCTAAATGGGGACAGAATTCAGAACTTGGAGGTGCAAAGAGACTTGGGAGTCCTAGTGCAGGATTCCCGAAAGGTTAACTTGCAGGTTGAATCAGTAGTAAGGAAGGCGATTGCAATGTTAGCATTCATTTTGAGAAGACTGGAAATATAAAAGCAAGGATGTAATGCTAAGGCTTTGTAAGGTGTTGGACAGACCACACCTGGAGTACTGTGGGCAGTTTTGGGCCCCATATCTAAGGAAGGATGTGCTGGCATTGGAGAGGGTCCAGAGGGGGTTTACATTAATGATCCTGGAAATGAAAGGGTTAACATATGTGGAGCGTTTGATGGCTCTGGGTCTGTACTCACTGGAGTTCAGAATAATGAAGGGGGGATCTCATTGAAACCTGCTGAATATTGAAAGGCCTGGATAGAGTGGATGTGGAGAGGACATTTCCAGTAGTAGGAGAGTCTGGGACCAGAGGGCACAGCCTCAGAATAAAAGGACATCCCTTTAAAACAGAGTTGAGGAGGAATTTCTTTGGTGATTCTGTGGAATATATTGCCATACATGGCTGTGGAGGCCAAATCATTGGGTATATTTAGAGTGGAGGTTCTTGATTAGTAAGGGCATTGAAGGTTGTGGGCAGAAGGCAGGAGAATGGGGTTGAGAGGAAATAATAAATCAGCCATGATCAAATGGAGGAGCAGGCTTGATGGGCCGAATGGCCTAATTCTGCTCGTATGTCTTATGGTCTCCTGTCTGTCCTGATGACTAAGTTTGCTCTCATTGGTCACAGTATTATCCCTTGATTTCTCATCAGCCGCTCTATGGCTCAGGGCCCCAACCCCTGCCACTCTAGTTTAAACCCTCATGACAGGACTAGCAAATCCCCCCCGCCAGGATATTGGATCCCCCTCCAGTTCAGTGCAACCCATCTCTGTTGTACAGGTCACGCATACCCCAGAAGAGATCCCAATGATCCAAGTCCTTGAATCCTTGCCCCCTGCACCAGCTCCTCAGCCACACATTCATCTGAGCTATCTTTCTATCTCTACCCTCTAGCACGGGACACTAGGAGTAATCCAGAGATTCCTACCCTTGAGGTCCTGCTTTTTAGGTTCTCTCCTGACTCCCTGTATTCACTGCGCAAGACCTCATTCCTGTTCCTACCTATGTTGTTGGTACCAACATGACAATGACCACTGGCTGCTCACCCTTCCCCTTGAGAATGTTCTGCAGCAGCTCGATGTCCCTGACCCTGGCACTTGGGTGGCAACACCATCCTGGTGTCTCTTTTGCAGCCACATTACCCCTCTGGCTAAAATCCCCTTCCACTAACCGTTGCAAAGTACTAAACTTCACAGCTACAGAACATTACATATTGAAGGACAAAGTACAAGGGAGAGGGTGAAGTCGATTATTCCATTTTCCCCTTCACTTTTCAAGGCATTTGCTTTGGATAAAAATTTAACATTAATGAGACCGATCTTACAGAGGTACCTGCAAGTTTATATTTTAAGTGTAATTTAAACATTGACACATACCTTGCATTGATGCACGCTCAAGGACACGAAAAGCAGCTGACCCAATAGCAGACACTCCAGAAAATAAGTCCTGTGGTCCAAGCCAGGATGATCACAATCTGCTTTGAGAGAATACCTGCAATTTAAAGTCAAAGGATTTTTATTCCTTTTTTTGGGACATCTGCATCCAGTGTTCAAGTTGTGTTTTATCATTACTTGGTGTAAACTGACCTGGTTAAAGTGCCTCTGTGATGGTTGGCAGATGGAATGGATCATCAGCCTGGCACTTGTAACCCAACATGGCTGCAAATGCTTCAGCCTTGTGTTTGGCACTCTGATGTTGGCCACAAGCCCACCCCTCCCCAACCCTTCAATTCAGCAATAACCCATCAATCTCTTTCACTGATGCTTGCTGTGTGATGACCTGGTTTGGAGGCTTGTTAAAAGATGGCACCTGGAGGCTGCAGCACTTCACTGGCACCACACTTCTTAACGCTCTGCAGTGGGATTGGAGCTCACAAATCTCTGATTCAGTGCTGCTAAATGAGGCACAGACAGCCCCCAAAAAATGTCAGTGTGCGGAACCTCAAACCCCATTTCTCGGTAGACATTCCAGTGATGCTCTGGACTGATCTAAACAGGTACAGACACATCAGAGCATGTTTTGGAATAGCAATAGGCTACACTAATTAAGGATTGAAATATTAAAATCTGAGTCCTCTGAAGATGCAATAGACTGCCTCACCCACTCCTTAGGACAGAAGAGGCTCCAATGGATCAGAGAGCAGAATACGAGTGCTGTTAATTTCAGCCCAGCAGCATGTGGAAGGAGTAATTTTTTTAAAAAGCTATAAGCTCCAGTGGAACGGCCATTTTGAGGGTGGCTGTTTTGAGGTGTAAGTGCTGTGCTTGAGGTCTAAGTGCAGAGGTTTTCATGAGGGAGAATTTAGTGAGGAGGCTGAGCAGTGACAAGGCATGGTAAGGTAAGGTCTTTCCTTTTTATTTCTTTCAACCCATTACTAAATTCAGAGGCAGAAATGACAGTCAGTGGAGTGGTATGCTCCTCCTGTGAAATGTGGGAGATCAGGGAGAAGTCAAGTGTCCCTGACCACTATATTTGCAGGGAGTTTGTCCAGCTGCAGCTCCTCTCAGATTGCATGGATTGCTTGTAGTGGCAGCTGGACTCACTGAGAAGCAGACAGGAGGCAGAAATTGTTATCGATTGGAGTTCACAAAAGGTTCAACCAGATAAATGGGTGACTGCCAGGAAGGGAAGGCAGGTAGTGCAGGAGTCCCCTTTGGTTATTTCCCTAACGAGAATACCATTTTGGAAAGTGTTCACCTTTCAGGGGAAAGCAACGGCAGCAACCAAATCAATGGCACCCCAACTGGCTTTGTTGCACAGCAGGGAAGATCAAAGTCTAGGCGAGTGGTAGTGATATGGGACTCAATGGTCAGGGGCACACACAGGCATTTCTGTGGCTGCGAGTGAGACTGCAAGATGGTATATTGCCTCCCTGGTGCCAGGGTCAAGGATGCCTCTGAGTAGGCACAGGACATTCTGAAAGGGGAGGATGAGCAGCCAGATGTCATAGTCTATAAAGGTACCAATGCCACATAAATCTTGCAAAGTGAACATTGGAAGTTAGGCAGAAGGTTAAGAAGTCATAATCTAGGGATTACTTCCTGTGCCACATGCTGGCAAGGGTAGGATTCGGAGGATAGGGCAAATGAATGTGTGGCTGAAGAGCTGGTACAGGCACAAGGAATTCAGCTACCTGGACCATTGGGATTTCTTCGAGGGAAAAGGTGATCTATACAAGAGGAATGGGTTGCATCTGAACTCGGGCAATATCATTGTGGGGAGATTAAACCCTCCCGTGTAGCACTAGCTAATGTAGCCAAGCAGGAGAATGGCACCCAAGGAAGAAATGTAACAGAGGAGAAAATTGAAGCAAATATAGAAGTTAAAACAAGCACGTCCAGTTGGCAGGCCAGGCAGGGGTGGGATGGGGAGCATAGAAGATCTGATAGGCTAAATTGCATTTACTTTAATGCAAGAAGCCTCACAGGTAAGGCAGATGAACTCAGCATAGATCAATACATGGGATTATTATATTGTAGCTTTATAGAAATATGGCTGAGGAAAGGGCAGGACTGGCAGTTGAATGTTTTGGGGTATCAATGCTTCTGTGTGACAGAAGAGGAGGTAAGAGAGGAGGGGAAGTTGTACTTTGGATTATGGAGAACATCATGGCAGTACTTGGAGGATGCCCTGGTGGGACCATCAAGCAAGGCCATATGGTTAGAATTTAGAAATAAGAAAGAAGAAATCACTTTGTTGGGATTATACTGCAGGCCCCCCCAATAATCATCAGGAATTAGAGGAGAAAATATATAGTGAAATCACAGATGGGTATAGGAATAATAGGGTTATAATGGTTGTGATTTTAACTTCCCTGATATTGACTGGGACTACCTCAGTGGACAGAAGCGAGATAGACACATGACTGAGTGTCCACAGCAACTACCTCTCACTCAATGTCAGTAAAACTAAAAAAATGATCGTTAACTTCAGGAAGGGGAAAGAGGGTGAACATGTACCAGTCTACGTTGGTGGTGGAGAGGTTCAGCAGCTTTAAATTTCTGAGCGTTAACATATCAGAAGACCTCTCCTGAGCCCTGCACATAGATGCAATCACAAGGAAGGCACACCAGCGTCTTTACTTTTTTATAGAAGGTTAAGGATTCTAACAAATTTCTATAGATGTACTGTTGAACGTATCCTGACTTGTTGCATCACAGTCTGGTATTGCAATTTGAATGTTCAAGAACATAAACTGCAGAGAGTGGTTGACTCATCCCAATACATCAGGGGCACATCCCTCCCCACCACTGGTAGTACCTACGTGAGGTGCTACCTCAAGAAGGCAACATCATCTTCAAAGATCCCCACCATCTGGGCTATGCCATCCTCTCACAGCTACCAGCAGGCAGGAGGTACAGAAGTCTGAAGTCCCACACCACCAGAACAGTTACTTCCCTTCAACCATTGGGTTCTTGAAACAGCCTGCACAACCCTAATCACTACCTCAGTATAGCAGCACAATAGCCACTTTGCACTACATTTGACTTTGTTTTGTTTTCTTCTAATTGTGTTCTTCCTTGTATAATTTATGTTGATTTTTTTTTCTTGTGAATGTTGTGTATCTGATGCTAAGTGCCTGTGATGCCATTGCAAGTAAGTTTTTCATTGCATCTGTGCATACATGTACTTGTGCATATAACAGTAAACTTGACTTTGACTTGGAATTGTATCTGTCATTCCTTTGTCTACTTTCCCAGTTGATCTAGATCCTGCTTCACTGTCAACCACACCACCAAATTTTCTGTCATCCACAAACTTGTGAATCATTCCACCTACATTCTCATGAAACAACAAGGGACCCAGCACCAATCCCTGCAGCACACCCCTGGTCACAGGTCTTCAATCTGAAAAGCAACCCTCCACTACCACCCTCTGACTTCTTCCATCATGCCAATTTTGTATCCAATTGGCCAGCTCACCCTGGATCACATGTGATCTCACCTTCCAGACCAGTCTATCACGTGGGACCTCGTCGAAAACCTTGCTGAAGTTCATGTAGATGTCTACTGACCCACCCCGTCAATCCTCTTTGTCATCTCTTCAAAAAAGCTCAATTAAATTCATGAGACATGATTTCCCGTGCAGAAAGCTACGCTATCCCTAATTGCCTTTCAAATGCAGATAGATCTGATATCAAAATCCCCTCAAATAACTTTCCCACCATTGACGTTAGGCTCACTGTCCTGTAGTTCCCTGGCTTGTTCATGCAGTCCTTCCTAAATAAAGGCCTGACATTAGCCACTCCTCCAGCCCTCTGGTACCTCATCCATGACTAAAGAAGATACAAATCTCTCTCCCAGGTCCCCAGCAATTTCTTCCCTTGCTTCCCACGATGTCCTGGAATACACTTGATCAGGCCCTGGGGACTTATCCACCTTTATGTGCTTCAAGACCACCAGCACCTACTCTTTTGTAATATTGATATGTTGCAGGACATTGCTATTCTCTTCCCTGAATTCCCTGGCTTTCATGACCTTCTCTATGGTAAATACTGACATGAAGTATTCATTTGAGACCGCACTCATTTCCTGTGGCTTCACACATAGGCAACTACAGTGATCCTTAAGGGGTCCTATTCTCTCTCCAGTTACCTTCTGCTCTTGTTATTCTTATAGAATCTCATAGGAGTCTCCTTTACCTTATCTACCAAGGATATCTCATGTCCCCTTTTAGTCCTCCTGATTTCCTCGTTTACTCCTACATCCCTTTCCTTGATCCCAGCTTGCCCTTATGTGACAAATCCCTCCTCCTTCCTGATTAGAGCCTAATATCCCTCGGCAACTGCAGCACCAGTGGTGAGGACCACGACGGTATGGACAAGGGAGGTGGAGGAACCTTTACAGGACTGCTTTGAATCAGTAGACTGGACCATATTCAGGAATTCCTCTGCAGATCTGAATGAATATGCCACAGTCATCACTGACTTCATCAAGACCTGCGGGGGTGAGTGTGTGCCTTCGAGAAAGTACCAGGTTTTCCCAAACTAGAACCTCTGGATGAACCAGGAGATTTGCAGTCTGCTGGGGGCAAGATCTGTGGCATTCAAGACCAGTGATCCAGAATCGTACAAGAAGTTCAGATATGACCTGCAGAACGCCATCGTGAGAGTGAAACGACAATTCCACGTGAAGTTAGAGACACAATCAGATGCACGACAACTGTGGAAGGGTTTGCATGCCATTACTTCCTATAAAGTGAAACCTAACAGCATAAATGGCAGTGATGCTTCACTCCCTGCTGAGCTCAATGCCTTTCATGCACACTTTGAAAGAGAGAATAACACGTGCGAATCCCCACAGCATCCGATGACCCTGTGATCTCTGTCTCAGAGGCCAATGTCAGAACATCCTTCAAGAGGGTGAACCCTTGCAAGCAGTCAGGTCCCGATGGTGTACCTGGCTGGGCACTGAAAATCTGTGCTGACCAACTGGCTAGTATGTTCAAGGTCATTTTCAACCTCTCACTGCTGCGGTCTGAAGTTCCCACCTGTTTCAAAAGGGCATCAATCGTACCAGTGCCCAAAAAAGAGCAGGGTGAGCTGCCTCAGTGACTATTGCCTGGTAGTGCTCACATCTACTGTGATGGTGCTTTGAGAGGTTGGTTATGGCTAGAATTAACTCCTACCTGAGCAAGGACCTGGTCCTGCTGCAATTTGCCTACCACCAAAACAGGTCTACACTTGATGCAATCTCACTTGCTCTCCACTCTGCTTTGGAGCACCTAGACAACAGCAAAACACACACCAGGCTGTTGTTTATCATAAGAACATAAGAAATAGGAGCAGGAGTAGGCCATATGGCCCATCGGGCCTGCTCTGCCATTGAACAAGATAATGGCTGATCTGGCTGTGGACTCAGCTCCACCTACCTGCCTTTTCCCCATAACTCTTAATTCCCCTACTATGCGAAAGTCTATCTGTGTCTTAAATATATTTAATGAGGTAGCCTCTACTGCTGCCCCGGGCAGAGGATTCCACAGATTCATAATTCTCCGGTAAAGCAGTTCCTCCTCATCTCCTTCCTAAATCTACTCCCCCGAATCCTGAGGCTATGTTCCCTAGTTCTAGTCTCACCGACCAGTGGAAACAACTTTCCTGCCTCTATCTTATTTATCCCTTTCATAATTTTTACACAAAAGATGCATTTCACTGTGTGTTTCGATGTACATGTGACCAGTGAGTATAGTCCCAGGTGACTCAATCTCTCCTCATAGGCTAACCCCTTCATCTCTGGAATCAACCTGGTGAACCTCCTCTGCACCGCCTCCAAAGCCAGTATATCTTTCCTCAAGTAAGGAGACCAGAATTGCATGCAGTACTCCAGGTGCAGCCTCACCAGTTGAAGCATAACCTCCCTGCTCTTAAATTAAATCCTTCCAGCAATGAAGACCAACATTCTATTTGCCCTCTTGATAACCTGTTGCACCTGCAAACTGACCTTTTGCGACTCATGCAGAAGCACTCCCATGTCCCTCTGCACCACAGCATGCTGTAATCTTTCACCATTTAAATAACAATCTGATCTTCTATTTTTTCTTCCAAACTGGATGACCTCACATTTACGTACTTTTTCTTCTAATGTGGATGACCTCACATGTACTCCATCTGCCAGACCCTTGCCCACACATTTAACCTATCTCTATCTCTCCGCATCCTCTGCACAATTTGCTTTCCCACTCAATTTAGTGTCAGCAGCAAACTTAGATATGCTATAATCTGTTCCCTCTTCCAAAGCGTTAATGTATATTGAGAACAGTTGCGGGCCCAGCACCGACCCACGCGGCACTCTGCTCACCACTGATTGCCAACTGGAGAAACACCCATTTATCCCAACTCTCTATTGGTTAACCAATCCTCTGTCCATGCTAATACATTACCCCCAACTCCATGCATCCTTATCTTGTGGATAAATATTTTATGCAGCACCTTATCGAATGCCTTCTGGAAGTCCAAGTATACGACATCCACCTGTTCCCCTCTATCCACTGCACTTGTTATATCCTCAAAGAACTCCAGTAGGTTTGTCAAACAGGACCTGCCCTTCCTGAATGTATGCTGTGTCTGCCTGATGGAACCACTTCTATCCAGATGTCTTGCTATTTCTTCCTTAACGATAGCTTCAAGCATTTTCCCAACTACATACCTTAAGTTAACTGGCCTATAGTTACCTGCCTCTTGCCTACATCCTTTTTTTGAACAGTGGTGTGACATTCACTGTCTTCCAATCCGCCGGGAACTGCCCAGAGCTCGGTATTCAACACCATCATCCTCTCAGTATTAATCAACAAGCTTTAAAACCTGAGCCTCTGTACCTCCCTCTGCAACTGGATCCTCGACTTCCTTATCGGCAGACCACAGTCAGTGGGGATCAGTGACATTATCTCTTCTTTGCAGAACGTCAACACAAGTGCACCTCAAGGATATGTGCTTAGACCACTGCTCTACTCTCTCTACATTCATGACTGTGTGGCTAAGCACAGCTCAAATACCATTTATAAATTCACAGATGACACCACTGTTGTTGGTCTCAAAGTGCTCCCCACCATCACTTCAACCACTTGCCCAGCATCATTGGTTCAGTAGTGTCAATGGTCCCTGGATTTGGTCCATAGATGTCTATCAATAGTTCTTGGATTTTTCTTGGATCAGTGATTCCCAGTTCTGGTCTCTGGGTGTCAGTCAGTGATCCCTGAATTATGTTTTGTTGGTTTCTGCAGCCCCTGGATTTCCATGCTTGGTATCAATGGTGCCTGCATTTGGCCACTCAATGTAAGGGATCCATTAAGCATTAGTGGTCCCTCGATTTAGTCCATTGATGTCTCTCCACGGTTCTTTAATTTTCCTCCATTTGTATCAGTGGTCCCTGGATTTTGGTCCATCGACGTCTGTCAACAGTTCTTGGATTTGGTCTTTTGGTGTCAGTGATTCCCAGGTCTGGTCTCTGGGTGTCAGTCAGTGGTCCCTGAAATTTGCTTCATTGATGTCAGTGACCCCCGGATTTCAACGTTCGGTATCAATGGTGCCTGTATTTGGCCACCCAATGTCAGGGGTCCTCGGATTTGGTCTCTCGTTGCCCGCGGTCCCGGGTTTGGTGTCAGGGTGGACGCTCACTTTCCTGCCTCCACATTCCCGCCCTCTTCACCGACTGACGGAGCGCGACCGCGCGCTGACGCGTTCCCACGGCGACTGCGCGAGGGGCCCGAGAGGGGCTGTGATTGGTGGAGCGCAGAGCGCGAGCGGCGGCAGTTGGAGGGCGGGGCTCGAGCTGAGCCGCAGCCCACCAACCGCCTGCCAGGAGGGGGAGCACGTGAGCGGTGTGAAAGAGGCGGGAAAGGGCGGGGCTTTGATTGGCGGAGGGCGGCGGCGCGAGGAGGCGGCGCTCAAAGGCCAACGGTGGAAGCGCGAGTGCGAGCGGGAGCGGGTGGAGGGGGAAGCGGCGATGGGGGAAGGTAAGGCTCAGATCACCGAGCAGCACACAGCCCGGCGGGGTGGGAGAACTGGGCATCCGGGGAAGGGTGTTGGTGGCCGGGGAAATCTGTCGGCCGAGGGCAGGGGGAGGGTTTGGTGGGGAATCTCGGGGACTGGTGCAGTTTGTTATACAGAGCGGGAGTTCTGTTTTACTTAAGGAATGAACTTTATCCGTAAGAATATCTATACATTTCTGTCCATGCATAGTATGTTCAGTCTGTCCATTCCCGGTGTTGTTGGGTCTATACTTGTGTAGTGTGAGCACATTCTGTGTACAGAGAACCATCGCCACTCCTGCCCTCCTGGGACGATACAAATTTCAAGTGTTGGAGAGGTTTCTACCCCGGACCCAGCCCCTCAGTCTCCAGTGACAGAAGATCCTCAGACTGTGGTCCTTCCCCACAGAGCCTTTGCATTGGCTGCACCGAGCTTCAGTGTGTCCCTCAGCACGTACTCCTGCAGCCGTGACTGTGCCCATCGGCAGCGTTCCCTTACGGACATCTCGCTGAGCTGGGAGACCAACAGGTTTCGGGCAGACCAAAGGGTGTCCTTCACCGAGTTGATGACCTTCCAGCAGCACTTGATGTCTGTCGGTGTGTGTGCCCAGGAACAGCCCGGAGATCAGAGAGTCCTCTGTTACACAGCTGCTGGGGATGAACCGAGACGCGGACCCATGCATCCTTCTCCACACCCTCTTCATCAATGCACATCCACGAAGAGGTGGGTGACTGTCTCGTCTTCATTGCAAGATCCGTCGTGTCCTTCTTTCACGGTGTCTGCAGGACATTCTGGGCTGACCATTGCTTGATGGACTTGTGGTCAAAAGTGCTTTTCTGAAAGGACTGTTCCACGAAGGGCAGTCAGTGTGGCAATGTCCAACTGAATGGAAGATTGTGTGGCAATGGGCCAGACCCATCCTTCAAAATACAGGTTGAGCTTCAGCATGTGGAGATACTTGGTGCTTGTGTACTTCAGTTCTCTGCACAGATTGATGCAGCCACACACAAAGGTTACCATCAAGATGTGGGCATCTTGGATACACTTTCTGCCTCCCTCCCATGCCTGCAGTTGTCAGGAACTTGTGCATCGTGACCCATTGGATCGGTTTCATTTTGGATCCCCAGATGAAACAGAACGTGGCTTGGGTGACTGCCACCATGGGGGAGCGGCAGATAGGTACACCTGCACTATGTATATCAACAGCAGGGAAACAGGCCCTTTGGCCCACTGAGTCCACCCCAACTATCAACGAATCATTTATTCCAATCCTACATTAACCTTTTTTTAAATTCTCCTTATTTTCTTATCCACCATCAAAAGGGAGCACTGCTCCCACAGGCCCAGTCTCTGAATCACCATGCTTATCCACTCCAGACAATTCTTGCCACATGCCCTGGCTGCTCCAAACCAGGTTCCCAGCACCTCCAAGTACTTTGATTTGCTGGTGAAGGGAACAGAAGAATTTGTTGGGCCAGTTGCCAAAGAACATGGCTTCCTTGTTGTCCCTGGTGCCATTTGAAAGTGGTCACAGATGCTGATGTGTGGACTGCCCAGGGTCCAAGCAGAACCAAGTGGTCCATGTACAGGGTGGCTTTGATCTGTGTGCCCCTACTGCCTGACATCATCACCTTTCTAATGCCCACATCCCACCTGATGGATTCAACAAAAGGCCCAATACACACACAGACAACTGGAGGAGTGAAGGCAGCCTTGCCTGAATCCAGATTTGAGAGTGGGGGACAGTAGTCAAGCATATATAGCTATCACCTCACAGTTCCAGGTTTTGATCTTGGCCTTCAGTGCTGTCTGTATAGAGTTAATACTTTTTGTGACCGTGCGTTTCCCCCAGGTGCTCTGGTTTCCTCCCACATCCCATAGATATGCTGGTAGGTTAATAGGCAATTGTGGATTACCCTTATTGTAGAAGGGGGAGTTGATGGGAATGTGAGAATCAGCTACAGGGAGGTAGGTGGGCAAATGGGAACAGTGGGATTGCCACAGTTAGAAACTTTTCAGGCTGAATGGCCTCATTTTGTGTTTCAAGGAAATCATGTTAGGAAGCTGTCTGATGATGGTAGGTAGTTTGTGGCTGCATTTAGGGTGGCACAGCTAATACATCTGCTGCTTCACAGCTCGAGAGACCTGAGTTCAATCCTGACCTATGGTGCTGTCTCTAGAAGTTTGCACTTCCTCTCTGTGGCCGCATGAAGTTACCCCAGATGCTCTGGTTTGCTCCCACATCCCAAAGACACGTGGGTTGGAAGGTTAATTGGCTGCTGTAAATTGTCCCTAGTGTGTAGGTGAGTGGAGAATCTGGGGGGAGTTGATGGGAAATTGGGGAGAATAAAGTGGGATTTGTGTAAATGGAGGGCTGATGGACATGTTTCTGTGCTGCATCTATAATTCTACAAAAGTCAGCCCCTCTGTCATGACCACTCCAATAAGGTCATTCATGGTTTACCTGCCAGGACTGTGGGAACCACAGGTTCTGTCTCAAAGTGAACACACTGCTCTCACCATCACCCTGTAGAACTGAGCAGCTTCATTTGCTGGGCTTACCTGGTGCTCGGTGTTTTGGCCCATCTTGGCAGCTCAGGCAGAAGTCTGATATTTAGTGTCTTAAATTTTGTGTCCACTAATTATAAGCAGCAATCAGAAACGATTGGGTTTTATATTTCCTTCCAGTTCATATTAAGGAGCAGTTTTATTTTCAATTCTTACATTCAACATGTATTTTTCCATATGTTTTTATGTAAGTAACATAACATTAAGATATTGTCACAGACCCTCCAATGTAAACAACAGTGTCCTCTGGCTTCTGATCAGTTTTTCAGTATCTGAATACAACCACCATCAGTGATCTCCATTGCTCTTCCATTTATTCCTGCCAATTCAACTTTATCATCTCCATTTATTCTATGGCAGAGTTGCTCTTTGATGAATTCTGAAGCCAATTAAGGTAAAACAAGTCACAAATGAGATTGACAATAGCGCATTAAAAGAAAATGTGTACTTGAATAAATATCTATTGTAAATTACTGACAGAAGGAAATACCAGAAATTCTGATTTGGTAGCTTTCAATTGCCTTTTGGAAAAATTGATTGCATTTAGTGTTAATTTTTATCCTGCAATGTTGTTGTGAGAAAGGTTCTTTTGGTATCTTAAAGATAAAAGTCTGGACACAGTCTTTGTACTTCAAAAAGGAGAATTTTATTTACAAAGACCGACGTGGGAACAGAATGGAAAGGAACAAATGCATACTTGCACACTCTCAAGCAGGAGATCGCTAACGTGGAGGGGATCGCAACAGGGGGTGAAGTACATGCACACGCACAATAACTGGGTACAAATGATCAGGGAATAAACAATACAATGTTTGAACACTCTGATATTCTGGACAAGCATTGGCTCTTTGGTCTCGGGAGTCCTTAACTAACTGCCCTGAAGTAGTGCACAGCTTACCTCAACGTCCTCGGAGACAAAAAAAATAGAAAACCAAACATGCAGCACTTTTATGCGGCTGGGGGGCTGGGTGGCCCAGCAAGGACAAAGGTGTTTTAAACGGGCCAATAGTAGATGTTCCCAGGAACAAAGGTGCTCACACAGACCAGTCCGAGTGGTCCAGCAAGGACAAAGGTGTTTACCTAATGGGGTGGAGCCAAACCTTGATTGACAGTGGTGGAGCTTCCGACCTGATCAGCAATGCTATCATCCAACCATGGGGGTCAGTAGTGTTGTCACTGTCACCGGACCCCTGGCCTTTCATACTACATTCCACCCCTCAGAAGCTATACCTCTTGACAATCATGGGGATAACTACAACTAAGCTAACAGAAAGACGCGTCAGTGTGCGGTACTTAATGGAAGGCAGAAGTGGTTCTAATAAGTTGGCATGCACAGCACAAAATGCAGACTGCTATTACAACTAAATCGATGGTGTTGGCCCAGTGGATGATAGTTGCCCACCATCCCCCCAGAGACCCAAATGGCACCAGTTTCCCCATGAGGTGTCATGCTGGAGGAGCTGGTCCCTTGCCTTTTGAATTTTAGTTACCAAGTCCCCAGTGTGAGCAACCAGGTCCGTGATGTTGCTGGATGCATCTGGGATAAAGGTGCAGCACTCCTTCCCAAGCGCTGCACAGGTTCCACCTTCTGCAGCGGGTAAGTAATCCAGGGCCATCAGCCTGACGGCAGCCAGCTCTGCTGTCGTCTGGGTCAAGGCATACCTGGTATGTTGCAGTGACATGTTGGTTTTGTCAGCCACTGTCTGGAGCATGCTGGTTTTCCGTATGACTTCTTGGGACAGTCGAGCTGTGCCATACATGGGAAAGGCAATCATCCAGAACCTTTCCGCCGCTGTGATGGCTCTTCTGCACTGGAGGCCGCTATATGCTGGGTGCTCCCCGAGGTCGTCGAATGCGTGGATATAGGGCACCACAAACACTGGGAAGCAGCAACCATACCAGCTAGTGGGGAGCCACAGGTTGGCACAGTGCCCGCAGACCCAGTGGGTGCCATTCATGGTCCAGGGAGCTCCCAGCTTAGTGGCACCACTGACGGTGGTCACAGTGGCCCCCGGGTACCAGTTGGTCTCGCAGTCACTGTAGCCAACTGGAAAGGTGGAAGTGTGGTCATTTTGGAGTCTGCACCAACATTCTCTCGGCCGACTGGATGGCTGCAGGGTGACTCTGAGGGTAGGGACTCGGGTTGAGGTCAAATTGTAAGAAGGGAAATACCAGCTCCTGAAGCATCAACCCCATCGGGAATCACTGAAGGAAACATTCTGTATTGGAGAGGGGAGTGGTGGGGGATTACCGCCTGCCCCCCCCCCCCCCCCCCCCAAACCGATAGACCGAACCCAACAGGCGCAACAAGTCTGTGTAGGCAGTTCATTTGGAGATCATCAAAGGGAATCGCTGTAAGTGGGAGAGCTTCACTGGCATGTGCTGGGGTTCAGAGGCAGATACAGCAGTCTGACTGATTGGAGGTGCTGGCGAGTTCTTAAGCAGTTCTGTGCCCTCGGATCTTCTGCCAGAGGCTCCATTTGGCAACCATCTCACTGGCCGAGACCTGCAATTCAAAAGGGACACCTGTCTGGCAGGGAGCAAGTGGCAGTGCTTGTTCCACAGCTTTCTTTGCTGCTTCAGAAGTGGCCTGTTGTTCGGGTCCCCATAAGAACGTTGCTGTTTTACGAGGGATTAAGCCATGGCAGATAGTGAGGCTATGAATATCTAAATCTACCACTGCATGCCAAGGCTTGTCCGGGCGCCCTGCAATGTCCTCAGTGATATCTCGGCATTCCCCCAGCACTCTGTACTGTTGGCTACAGCCGACCTTGGAGTGAGGGAGAACAACAACTGGTTCGCATTTGGCTGCCCCAACCACGACTGTAGCCTGTGTGACCCCGAACGTAAACTTGCCCGGTTAATATGGAGAGACTGTTCCTTTAAGACATTGATCCCTAGGACGCACTCGGGCGAGTTTTCTATCAACATTGTTAGGGGTCGAGGGGGTTGGTTCCTGATGGCCATGCAGACTGTGACCTCCCTCGCGGGCAAAGGGTAACCACCCAACCCCTCTATATGCATCTGTGCCCCCGTCCACGCGGCGGGGTTACCCGGGATGCTGGTGTGTTGGGCACCTGTGTCAATGAGTACCATCCACCTCTGTATTTTTCCCCTTCCCCAATGTACAGCGGGTATATGTGTCCTCAGGTCTCCCGGACAGGAGAGGGCAGTGGAACAAATGTGCTGGGACCCCTGGCCTTCATCCTGTGGGAGGGGATAGGGGTCTGCCACCCCGTGGGTGAAGGTTCCTGCTGGCAGAGATGGGCTATTTCCTGTCTCAGCAGGTCCCGGAGCTCAGCCTTGAGGGCAGGAGAGACTGCTTCGAGTGGGGGAGGGACAGAGGCAATGTCGTTGGGGGCAGCCCGCGAGGCCTGGAGGTTGGGGGCGCACCCTTTGTCGGGCTTGATCCCAGGGTGGTTTTGGGTTTTCCCCTGGCTAGATGTCCCCCCCACCCCCCCGCCGCATTGCTCTTCCAGAGCGCATAAATGGCGGAGGTCGGGATCCCATCTATGCTGCCATGGTCCACCTCTGTGCGCAGCAGGTCCAAGAATAGCAGTTTGTGCGCAAAACGGGGGGTTGTGTCTCCAGCCCTCATCTTTGCCCTACGGACCTGGGTGGGCTTCCCCCACTGCAAGAACTCTAGCCCTTCGAAGAGGGTGATGGCATCCCGCACGGTCCCATGAGGGGCAGGACCACTGGCCTCAAATCGGGGCGCGTGGTAGTGACCAGGTATCCTGTTAGCGCTCTGGTCACCCTGGTGTTTTCTAACAAGCCGCGATCGCCGGGCCTCTCATAGATGCCTGTCACCAGCACCCATTCCCTGACGACCCGGTGCCCTCACTGACCGTGCTCCACTGCAGTCGCCCATATAACTCCCATTCGAGGAGGGTAGGGTACCGGACCCTCACTGCAGTCACTACCCGATCCCACAGGGTAATGTTGTTCCCAGTCCCTCCATGTGGCTCCTGCAGGGCATTGTTAATGCTCTGTTGGTCGGACAAGCTCCCTAGGGCGCTTGCTTCCTGGTGAGAGAGGATCACATTGGGGGCTCCCTCATCCCACAGTCGGAGCAGCCATGTAGCCAGGTGCTCGCCCGGCCGCTGGCGGTACCGGTCTGCCAGCTGCATTAGCTCCTTGATGGAGAAATCCCGGGTCTCAGTAGTCTCAGAGGGACCACAGGCACTTCCCCCTGCGGGGGCCTCATCCTGACTCCCCTCCCCTCTGTGGTGGACCTGGGACCGCATGGTGACAGGTTGAGCATGCAGGGATTCAGGTGGCTGGGGGGGAGGGCGGGCACGTGGGAGCCCCTTCTCGTTGAGCGCCACCTAATCGTCCGTATCCATCCATATATCCCCATCCCCCGGCCATGTGTCCAGCCTGTCACCATGCCAGACCAGGGGTCTGCTTTTAAATGGATCTGGCTGCCAGCCAGCCCTGCGGGTGGCTTGTGCCTGCTGTGCCTGGATCAGCTGGCAGGCGACCTCGGTACCTTGGGCCTCGAGGTCATTGGCCCGGGTCTGAGCCGTTTCGGCTGCCTCTTGCAGTGTGCAACATCGTTGCCAGAGGGCCTCTATCTCTCTTTCCCTCTGCAGGCAGGTATCCAGCAACTGGCCAGTAATCTCGACCTGGCACCTCGGGAGGGATGCCAGGAGCCAGAGGGACCCCTTTCGGCTCCCCTTGGCACTAGGGAACCCTGACGGCTGGAGGAGGGCCACCACATGGTGTCCCAGTTATTCACCACGTGGATCTAACTGCTTGGCCCAGTCCACTGGCTTACAGTGGTCTGCCAGCATGCTGGCCAAGCTCCCAAATCCCTCATTCCCATCTGTCCATGCTGGGATCCTCTCCTCAGTGCCTACACTTCCTTCCTTCCCCTTGTTCCAGAACATCCCTCCCGCATCTATGTCCAGCCAATACCCTCAAGACCCTGCTCGCAGTGCCAAATGTTGTGAGAAAGGTTCTTTTGGTATCTTAAAGATAAAAGTCTGGACACACAGTCTTTGTACTTCAAAAAGGAGAATTTTATTTACAAAGACTGACACAGGAACAGAATGGAAAGGAACAAATGCGCACTTGCACACTCTTAAGCAGGAGATTGCGAACGTGGAGGGGATTGCAACAGGGGGTGAGGTGTACACACACACACACACACACACACACACAGACTCTCTCTCTCTCTTTCTCTAACTGGGTACAAATGATCAGGGAATAAACAATACAATGTTTGAACACCCTGATATTCTGGGCAAACATTGGCTCTTTGGTCTCAGGAGTCCTTAACTAACTGCCCTGAAGTAGTGCACAGCTTACCTCAATGTCCTCAGAGACAGGGAGAAAAACCAAACATGCAGCACTTTTATGCTGCTGGGGGGCTGGGTGGCCCAGCAAGGACAAAGGTGTTTTAAACGGGCCAATAGTAGATGTGCTCAGGAACAAAGGTGCTCGCACAGACCAGTCCGAGTGGTCCAGCAAGGACAAAGGTGTTTACCTAATGGGGTGGAGCCAAACCTTGATTGACAGTGGTGGAGCTTCCGACCTGATCAGCAATGCTATCATCCGACCATGGGGGTCAGTAGTGTTGTCACTGTCACCTGACCCCCAGCCTTTCATACTACAAATGTCTCAGCTGATCATTGCCCTGTAGAAATCATGGCCCTTTAGCAGCATAGGCAATTCACTGAAGCAAAAATAAAACCTACAGATGTGGAAATCTGAAACAAAAGTGGAAATGCTTGAAATACTCAGCAGTTCAGGCAGCATCTGTGAATGGAGAAATGGAGTTAACATTTGAGTTCAATGGCCCTTCATCATAAATGGAATACAAAGAAGACAAGCGCTTTTTAACTTGCAGAGAGAACAGAAGAAAAGTCTGTGATAGGGCAGAGATCAAGGTAATTAATTTCCGTCCTGACAGAGAGATGAAGAAAAGGAACAAAGGTGTTGGATGGAAATTGGAAATAGGAGAGAATGCTGGAATTTCCAAGCTAATCAGGCAGCATCTATGGAAAGAGAAAAATAGAGTTAATGCTGGAAGTGGATGACCTTTCCATCAGATCTGCCAGTTCTGACACAAAAAGGAAAGGTTGGTTCTGTGAAGTTGTTATAGTGAATGGTAAGTCCCACTGAGCTCTTCAGTGCATTAAACTTCACCCTGGTGCTCTGATCAGCTCAGGAAGACAGCTGAAGGGAACCAACTCCTGCCAACTGTGGAGAATAGACTGTAAAGAGAAACCTGTGCCCCGTTGGCTGTTCAGAGGCCAGTAAACCATTTCACTTGTCATGTTCTTGATGTCACTTCCCAATAAACCATTAAACCACTTGCTATTTCTGCAATCCTGCAGACAATCTGCCACTCTTGAGAAAGGTTTAAAATCTTCAGGTTGGTGTGAGATTTTTAAGTCGCTCTTCTCACCCTGATTATTTTGTAATCATCGATTGCCATGGGCAATGCTTTGGCATGTTCAGCTGTCTTGGAGGGGAGGCAGTGGTGGCCAAAGTATTTGTTCCTTTCCTGAACATTCTGTGAACCATTGTGCTTTCTTTTGTATATGATCAGATGAATTGAATGTGTGGTGTCAAGTTCAAGATGCCCTTCCATGTAGTTTCCAGTGGTGCAAATATACCCTGCTGGTGTGATTTCTTGGCTCTTCCTGTGCAGTCTATTGGCTGTTTGATCATTCGGTGTTTAACTAACCACACCATTTGAGACTGAGTTAAGGCTGTAGCAGATTTCAGTCTCTGGCTTTTAATTGAAAATATATAACCCAGAGTAAGAGAGTCTGGCGACAGATTTAGTTTACTGGCGACAATTTTAGAGGCCTATTTAAATATTGTGGATATACCTTTCTATTCACATTCTGCGGTGAAGCAGGCTTGGTTACTTTAGTGGTTACCCATGTTTTCTCCCAGTTACTTTAGTACTTAGAGGTGTTGCTATCTCTGCTGCACATCATCACCAGGCTTTGAGTAAACATGGAACAGTACAGTACAGTACAGGAACAGGCCTTCGGCCTATGATGTCTGTGCTGACCATGATACAAAGTTGAATTAATCCCATCTGTCTGCACATAGTCAATATCCATCCATCCCCCGCATGTCCCTTTCTAAATGACTCTTAAACCACTTCCCTGGCAGCATGTTCCAGGCAGCTACCACATTGTGTAAAATAAAATCTAGCCTCTTAATTATCCTTTAAACTTGTCCTCTCTCACCCTATAGCTACGCCCTCTCGTATTTGACATTTCCACCCTGGGGGAAAAAGACTATCTACCCTAGGTATGCCACATGTAATTTTATAGACTTCCATCAGGTTTCCCTTCAGCCTCTGACGCTTCAGAGAAAATAGCCCAAGTGTTTCAGGAGACGGTCACACCCATGAGATTAACTACTTCAAATTCAGTTTGTGGTCACGGACGAGAGGGTGTGACTGCGAGTGAGGCAGGTAGGGGGATCCGAGAGGTAGCGCTGGAGGAGCCTCAACCCTTGAGCTTGTCCAATAGGTCTGAGATTCTTGCTTTTTGTGCAGACAAGAGTGAGGGCTGCAGGTTGAGCAACGGAACTGTGGTTCAGGGAGCCATTCAAGAGGGGGGAGAGAAGAGAAATGTAGTTGTAATTGGGGATAGTATAATCAGGGGAATGGACACAATTCCCTGCCACAAGGATCGAGAGTCCAGAAGGCTATGTTGCCTGCCTGGTGCCCAGGTTTGGGACATCTGATCTGACCTGCGGAGGAATTTGGAGTGGGAGGGGAAAGATCCAGTTGTTGTGGTCCATGTGGGTACCAATGACGTAGGTAGAGAAGGAAAGAGGTTCTGCTGAGGGAATTTGAGCAGCTGGGGACTAAATTAAAAAGCAGAACCGAAAAGGTAATTGTCTCTGGATTGTCACCTGAGCCACGTGCAAATTGGCTCAGGGTCAGTAAGATCTGAGAGTTAAATGTGTGGCTCAAGTATTGGTGTAGGAGAAGTGGGTTTGAATTTGTGGGACATTGGCACCAGTATTTGGGAAGGAGGGAGCTGTTCTGATGGGATGGGCTCCACCTGAACCATGCTGGGACCAGGGTCCTGGCGAATTGCATAACTAGGGCTGTGGATAGGGCTTTAAACTAAATAATAGGTGGGTGGGTTCAACAGATTGGGAAAGTATGGATAAAGCAGAAGGGAAGGAGAGTGCAGGAGAGGTTACTGAAATCTCCAGAATAAAGAATAAAGCAAAGTTTAGAAAGGGATAAGAATTTAACTTCAGGCAACATGGAGACAAATTTGAGAAGGGTGGTGAATATGAGACTGAAGGTGTTATATTTAAATGCACACAGTATATGAAATAAAGTAGATGAGCTTATCGCGCAGTTAGAAATTGGCAGTTATGACGTTGTGGGCATCACAGAGTAGTGGTTGAAAGAAAATCACAGCTGGGAGCTAAACATCCAAGGATACACATCCTATCGAAAAGACAGACAGGTGGGCAGAGGGGGTGGAGTGGGGTGGCTCTGTTGGTAAAAAAAATGAAACCAAATCCTTGGCAAGAAGTGACATTGGATCAGAAGGTGTAGAATCCTTGTGGGTAGAGTTAAGAAAGTGCAAAGATAAAAAGGGAGTTATATCCAGGCCTCTGAATGGTAGCCAGGATGTGGGGTACAAAATGCAACAGGAGACAGAAAAAGCACATGAAAAGAGCAAGGTTACAGTGGTCATGGAGGATTTCAATATGCAGGTAGGTTGGGAAAATCAGGTTGGTACTGGATCCCAAGAGAAGGAATTTGTAGAATGCCTACGAGAAGGCTTGTTAGAGCAGCGTATGGTTGAATCCACTAGGGAAAAGGCAGTTCTGGATTTGGTGTTGTGCAATGAACCAGATTAGGGAGCTTAAGGAACTCTTAGGAGGCAGTGATTATAATATGACAGAATTCTCCCTGCAATTTGAGAGGGAGAAGCTGAAATTGGATGTATTAGTATTACAGTTGAGTAAAGGTAACTACAGAGGCATGAGAGAGGAGCTGGCCAAAGCTGATTGGAAGGGGGCGCTAGCAGGGAGGATGACAGAACATCAATGGCAGGAGTTTCTGGGAGTAATTTGGAAGACGCAGGATCAGTTCATCCCAAAGAAGAAGCATTCTAAAAGGAGGATGAGGCAACCATGGTTGACAAGGGAGATCAAAGACAACATAAAAGCAAAATAGAGGGCATACATACAATATTGCAAAAATTAGTGGGAAGCCAGAGGATTGGGAAGCTTTTAAAAACCTAAAAAAGGCAACTGAAAAAGCAGTAAGGGGAGGAAAAATGAAATATAGACGTAAGCTCACCAATAGTATCAAAGAGGATACCGTAAGGCTTTTCAGGTACATGAAGAGTAAAAGGGAGGCAAGAGTGGACATCAGACCACTGGAAAATGACGCTGGAGAGATAGTGATGAAGAACAAAGAAATGGCGGATGAAGTGCATAAGTATTTTGTGTCAGCCTTCACCGTGGAAGACACCAGCAACATGCCAGAAATTCGAGAGACTCAGGGCAGAAGTGAGTGTAGTCACTATTACTAAGGAGAAGATGCTTGGGAAGCTGAAAGGTGTGAAGGTAGGTAAGTCACCTGGACCAGATGGACGACACCCCAGGATTCCGAAAAGGGTAGCTGAAGGGATTGTGGATTAGTAGTGATCTTTCAAGAATCGCTAGATTTAGGAATGGTTCTGGAGGACTGGAAAATCGCAAATGTCACTCCACTCTTTTAGAAGGGAGGGAGGCAAAAGACAGGCTAACTGGCCTATAATTCCCTGACCAGTGATTGGTGAGATGTTAGGGTCCATTATTAAGGATAAGGTTTCAGGGTATTTAGAAGCAAATGATAAAATAAGCCGGTCAGCATGGTTTCTTTGAGGGGAGATTTGTTGGAATTCTTTGAGGAAGTAACAGGCAGGAAAGACAAAGGAGAGTCAGTGGATGTTGTTTACTTGGATTTTCAGTAGGTCTTTGACAAGGTGCCACAGATGAGGCTGCTGAACAAGATAGGAGGCCATGGTATGACAGGAAAGGTACTAGCATGGATAGAAGATTGGCTGACTGGCAGAAGGCAGAGTGGGAATAAAGGGGGCCTTTTCTGGTTGGCTGCCAGTGACTGGTGGTGTCCCTCAGGGGTCGGTGTTGGGACTGCTACCTTTCAAGTTGTATGTTGATGTTCTGGATGATGGAATTAATGGCTTTGTGGCCAAGTTTGCGGATGATACAAGCATAGGTGGAGGGGCAAGTAGCATTGAGGAAGCAGGAGTATGCAGAAGGACTTGGACAGGTTGGGAGAATGGGCAAAGAAATGGCAGATGGAATACAGCATAGGGAATTGTATGGTCATGCACTTTGCTAGAAGGAATAAAGGCATAGACTATTTTCTAAACGGGGAATGAATTCAGAAATTGGAAGTGCAAAGAGACTTGGGAGTCCTAGTGCAGGATTCCCTAAAGGTTAACTTGCAGGTTGATGCGGTAATAAGAAAGGTAAATGCAATGTTAGCATTCGTTTCGAGAAGACTCAAATATAAAAGCAAGGATGTAATGCTGAGCATTTACAAGGTGTTGGTCAGACCACATTTGGAGTATTGTGAGCAGTTTAGGGCCCCACATCTAAGGATGGATGTGCTGGGATTGGAGAGGGTCCAGAGGAGGTTTACAAGAATGATCCCAGGATTGAAAGGGTTAACATATGATGGCTCTGGGCCTGCAGATGTTGGAGTTTAGAAGGATGCGGGGGGATCTTATTGAAACCTACCAAATATTGAAAGGCCTGGATAGAGTGGATGCAGAGAGGATGTCTCCAGTAGTGGGGGAGTCTAGGACCAGAGGGCACAGCCTCTGAATAGAAGGATGTCCCTTTAGAACAGAGATGAGGAGGAATTTCTTTAGCCAGAGTGTGGTGAATCTGTGGAATTCATTGTTACGGATGGCTGTGGAGGCCAAGTCATTGGGTATATTTAAAGCGGAGGTTGATAGGTTCTTGATTAGCAAGGGCGTCAAAGGTTATGGTAAGAAGGCAGGAGAATGGAGTTGAGAGGGAAAAATCAATCAGCCATGATTGAATGGTGGAGCAGACTCAATGGGTTGAATGGCCTAATCCTGTTCCTACGTCTTATAGTCTTAAGTTTATCCAACCTCTCCTTACATCAAAAACTCTCTAATCCAGGCAACTCTCCAATCTTGGTGAATCTCCTGCACTGTCTCTAAAGCTTGCATGTATTTTTTGACATGTGGCAACCATAACTGCACGCAATACTCCAAATGCATCCCAGCCAAAGATTTATACAGCTGCAACATGACTTCCCAACTTTTATACTCAATGCCCTGACCGATGAACGCAAGTATGCTGTATACCTTTACCACCCTAACTACCTGTGTTGCTACTTTCAGGGAGCTGTGGATTTGCACGCCAAGATCCCTCAATACATCAATGTTCCCAAGGGTCCTGCCATTACTCTTATATAATTTCCTCTTATATTTGACCTCCCAAAATGCAACACCTCACTCTTGTCTGAATAAGGTGGAAATAAAATTTTAATCTCCAGTGACTCAGTGCTAACTGGAACAAATGCGGTTGCCCAGATAATGAACAAATACACAACATTCAGTGCAGGAAATCAAAGAAATTAGTTGTTTCTAAGCAATTAGAATTTTTAGTTACAATAATCTATGTTCCTGATCATACTGTATAAAGTGGGCACAGGTGTGATGTTAGGTTTGTGTGCTGACCTCGTGTACCACCCATCCCCAGCCTCCCCTTCCTCTTCAAAGTCCTTGAACGAACCTTACCTCCCAAATCCGTGCCCATTTTCCTGTTACTCCATTGAATCCCTCGAAGGTCTTCACCCAACCCACTGCACCAAAACATCTCTTTTCAAACTCAGAAAGAATACTCAATGTAACTGCACCCAAATTAAACCGGCCATCCTCCCTCTTCTCCTCCTGTGTACAACCCCTGACTCCACCGTCTAACCCTCCTCCTGCGACACTTCTCCACTGGCTTCCAGCTAGGGTGGGTCTGCACTCGCCTGGTTCCATTCTTATCTATCCACGCCTAAGCAGTAGCTTCCCTTTGTGATTTCGTATTGCACCTGGGAAGGTCACTCACTGCATTGTACCCTGCTCCCCCCCCACCATCCCCCACCACATCTGGATGAGCAGAAGGTTTCTGTAGCTGAATGTTGCAAGGACGAAAGTCCTTGACTATGGTCCCCACCACAAGCTCAGTTCTCTTACCACCAACTCCATCCCTCTTCTTTCAATTGACTGAAATTGAACCCAAGTGTTCACACACTTGCTGTTGTGTTTGATCCTATGATTTGCCTCTGAATCCCACACCCACATCATCAGACATTACCTACTTCCGCCTTCCAAACGTTGCCCGACGCCTCCCCACCTCAGCCCATCTGCTACTGAAACCCTCATCCATGTCACTGTTGCCTTTAAAGTCCAACACTCTCCCGGCCAACCTCCCTCTTTGAAAACTCAAGGTCATCCGAAACTCTGATACACGTATCCTGACTGACACCAGGTACAATTCAACCATCAGCCCTGGACCAGTTTCCAAGTAAACAAAACCTCAGTTTTAATTTCTCATACCTTCCCGTGGCCTCATCCCTCCCTTTCCCTGTCACCTCCTCCCAGCCCAGTGCTCTCCCGAGATATCTGCACTCCCCCAATCTCCATCTCCTGTGCATACTTGGATTTAGTTGTTCCACCAAGGGAGATTATGCCTGCATTTTTCTGGATATAAATCCTGGAATTCCCTACCCCCAATCTCATCTCTACCTCCTTTTCCTCCCTCAACAGGCTGCTTAAAATCTCCTGGAAATGACAGGAAATCCCTTTTACAGGATGAGGTTGTTCAGCCCATTAATTCTGCCCCAAGAACTATCCACACTAACATCACACAGCAGTGGGTCTGTAGCCCTGCAGCTCATGGTTTTTCAAGTACACATTCAAGTCCTGTTTAAATGTGATAGGGGTCTCTGCCTCCACCATCTTTTCAGGCAATGAGTTCAAACCCCCACCTCCCCTCCAATTCACTCCACTGTCTGGGTGAAATCATTTTTCCCCTAATCTCACCCCTAATCCAGGAACCAAATGCTTTCTATCTTTTCTCCCTAGTGTTTGCTCCCTCAGATAATAGAACTGGGGATCATTTGTTCCCCATTATGGCACTCCATGATTTTATATTTCTCAATCAAATCTTCCTCAGCCTTTTCTGTTCCAAAGAATACAACTCCAATCCATCCAATCTTTGCTTTTGCCATAATTTTCTAGTCCTGGCGCACTCTCATAAATCTTCACTGCAGCCTCTCCAGTGCAGTCAGTCAGGTCTCTCCTGTAATATGGTGACCAGACTGTAATCTGTCCTCAATCTGCCTGCCCTAACACCACCACATGTGTTTCCAAGTCAAGATGTTTACTGACCCTCCTGTACCACGCTGTGGGATGTTCTACTGTTGCAGTTAGTGAGTTTTAGCCCAGAAACCTTTGCCTCTCATAGTTTTATGAACTTCTATCAGGTCTCTCATTCTCTGATGCTCCAGAGAAAACAACCCTAGTTTGTGCAACCTCTTCTTATAGCTAATCCGGGGAGCATCCTGGTAAACGTCTTCTGCACCCTCTCAAAAGCCTCCACATCCTTCCTGTAATTGGGGTGACCAGAACTGCACGGAATACTGCATGGGTGGCCTCACCAAAGTTTTATACAGCTGCAACATGAGCTCCTGACTCTTATAGTCAATGGCCTGACTGATGAAGGCAAGCATGCCATATGCTGCCTTTACCACCCTATTACTTATATTGCCACCTTCAGGGTGCTATGGTCTTGGACCCTAAGATCCTTCTATACATCAATGCTCTTAAGGTTCCCGCCATTTACTGTGTCTGATCCTTGACATTTGATCTCCTAAAGTGCAACATCTCACACTTGCCTGTACTGACAACTCCACCTGCCATTTCTCGGCCATATCTGTAATTGATCTGTATCCTGCCGTATCCTTTGACAAACTTCATAACTGTCCACAAATCCACCAAACTATGTGTCGTCTGCAGACTTAACAGCCAGCCCAGCTAGATTTTGTCCTAGGTCGTTTATATATATCGGAAACAATGGAGATTCCATCACTGATTCCCGTGGAACACCACCTGTCACAGACCTCCAGCCAGAATTCCACCACTACTTTCTGTCTTCTATTGGCAAGCCAATTCTGAATCCATCTACCAAGTCCCCATGGATCCCATGATCTTCATCTTCTGGTTCCGCCTACTGTGAGGGACCTTGTCAAATGCCTTTTGTCCCCAGTTGTTCCCTTGTTGGGCTCCGAGTTCAGTGTCAGAGTCACGGAATGAGGGTGCACGGTTGGAGGCCATTCTGCCCATCATGTCTGTGAGAGACTATCCAGGTTTTTTTTTGTTTTGGAGATCTGGGTGTCATCAGCAGGGCCTGGATTTATTGCCATGGTAGGGAGCTACTTTCTTGACCTGCTGCAATTGGCACCAGTGGCTGATGTCTACATTATAAATGATAAGGTGTGAAGGTGAGGAATGGTTTTGGAATGTGTATCTTTTACCACATGGGAAGTTGTGGATACTTCCAGTCACTCATAGGAACAAATCTGAAGCAGCTTGAACTGTGGGTTCAAGATCTGGAGTCATGGATGGGATCACTGTGGGGTATCAGTGAGGCCAAGGGCTTTGTGGGTAACGTATTTGGGGAAGTTGTCCCACTGCAGCTTGAGATCGTGTGTGTAGAGAGGGAATGGGTGGGTGTTAAGAGTTCAGGTGAACGTATGAAAGATGTAATGGGAAGAAAACATTCTTAAGAACATAAGAAAATGGGAACAGGAGTAGGCCACTCAGCCCCTTGAGCTTGCCCTGTCATTCAGTATGATTATGGCTGATTCACCCCAGGCTTCATCTCTTCCAACAGTTTCTTATATCCCTGCATTCCTGATTTTTCAGAAATTTATCTGTTTCCCTTTTAATTAACTTATGATCAAGCCTTGACAGCCCTTTGAGGTAGAGCATTCCAGAGACTGGTATTGGTTTATTATAGTCACTTGTACCGAGGTACAGTGAAAACCTTGTCTTGCATACTGTTCGTGCAGATCAATTCACTACACAGTGCACTGAGGTAGTACAGGGTAAAAACAATAACAGAATACAGAGTAAAGTGTCACAGCTACAGGGAAGTGCATTGCAGGTAGACAATAAGGTGCAAGGTCAAACAAGGTAAATTGTGAGGTCAAGAGTCCATCTCATCGTATAAGGGAACTGTTCAATAGCCTTATCACTGTGGGATAGAAGCTGTCCTCGAGCCTGGTGGTATGTGCCTGGTGGTATCTTCTGCCTGATGGGAGAGGAGAGAAGAAAGAATGACCCAGGTGAATGGGGTCTTTGATTATGCTGGCTGCTTCACCAAGGCAGTGAGAGTTATAGCCAGAGTCCATGGAGGGGAGGCTGGTTTCCATGATGCGCTGGGCTGTGTCCACACCTCTCTGCAGTTTCTTGCAGTCCTGGGCAGAGCAGTTGCCATACCAAGCCGTGATGCATCCAGATAGGATGCTTTCTATGGCACTGTAGCGGCTGCTACCGCGATGCAAAAGTAAGACACTAGTTGATGAGTTGCAGAACGAAACTGGTTTATTTTCCTGCCTCGCGCGGGCCTTTTAAGAGGAACGGTTCCCGCCCACCGAAAACGGAAATGACGTATACATTACATCATCAAACTTTTCCTGCGTGTGGGTTCTCCCTGTCGCTTGGGGAAGACGAAGGCCTGGCGCCACCTTGGGCCTCGCCGCTCCAATGACGCACGACCTGACCGCCAAGCTGGCTCGCTTGCTCTGACAGTGAGTCACTACATAACACCACCACCCCCCCCCCCCGCCCCCCCCTCCCCCCCCCCAGAAACGGCAATACAGTCCCCAAGGTTCGTGGGCTGTGCTAACCGTTGCTTAGGAGGTTGGCCTCTGCGTCATGGTGTTGGGACCTCGACCGGTTGATGTTGGTCTAATTGGGCCGGTTTGAGGCGGTCTGTCATGAAGACTTCTTCCTTGCCCCCAGTGTCCAAAATAAAGGTGGACCCATTATTCCTGATGACCTGGAATGGCCCCTTGTATGGTTGTTGCAACGGTACCCGGGGTGTGCCCTTGCGAACGAAAACGAACTTAGTCTCGTAGTTCCTTGGGCTCACAGGATGGGGCTTGACCATGCCACGAAGTGGGAATCGATGCCAAGCTGCCAAGCCTCTCGCACAGCCTTCCCAGGACTGCCGCGGGTTGTTTCTCTTGCCCCCGAAAGGCAAGTATGAACTCTGCTGGGATGACCAGGGGCACACTGTACGCGAGTTCAGCTGACGAATCGTGTAGATCTTCCTTGGGGGCAGTGCGTATGCCGAGCAGGACCCAAGGCAGTCAGGACCTTTCAGGCGGGCCATTAGGGCTGATTTCAGTTGGTGGTGGAAACATTCTACCAACCCGTTTGATTGAGGGTGGTAGGCCGTGGTGGTGTGCAGCTGCGTCCCTAGCATGTTCGCTAATGCAGTCCATAGGCCGGAGGTAAACTGGGCACCCTTTTCTGAAGTGATGTGGGCCGGAACACCAAAGCGTGAGATCCAAGTCATGAGCAGCGCCCAGGTGCAGGAATCAGTCATGATGTTGGATAGAGGGGTTGCCTCTGCCCACCTCGTGAACCGGTCCATGACGGTAAGGAGGTACCGGGCTCCTCTGGAAACTGGCAGGGGACCAACGAGGTCGACATGGATGTGGTCGAACCTTCTACGGGAAGGCTCGAACTGCTGTGGTGGGACCTTGGTGTGTCGTTGGATTTTTGCTGTCTGGCAGTGTGGACAAGTCCTGGCCCACTCCCTGACCTGTTTGCACCGGCTGTGCCAGACAAACTTGCTGGCGACCAGTTGGACAGTTTATCTGATGGACAGATGTGCCAACCCGTGTACTGAGTCGAAGACTCGTCTCCGCCAGGCTGCAGGAACTATAGGGCGGGGCTGACCTGTTGTGACGTCGCAAAGGAAGGTCTGCTGACCTGGACCGACTAAGAAATCTTGGAGCCACAGGCCCGAGACTGCAGTTCTGTAGCTAGGCAGCTCATCGTCAGCTTGCTGTGCATCAGCCAGGGCCATGTAGTCTACACCCAGGGACAGACTGTGGATGGTCAGTCTGGAAAGCGCGTCAGCAACGACATTGTCCTTTCTGGAGACATGTTGGATATCTGTTGTGAATTCGGAAATGTAGGACAAATGTTGCTGCTGACGTGCTGACCAGGGATCGGAGACCTTGGAGAAGGCGAAAGACAAAGGCTTATGGTCAGTAAAAGCGGTGAAAGGCCTGCCTTCTAAAAAGTACCGGAAATGCCAGACCGCCAGGTACAGCATTAGAAGTTCCTGATCAAAAGCACTGTATTTCAGTTCGGGTGGTCTAAGGTGCCTGCTGAAAAACGCCAAGGGCTGCCAACGGCCTTTGATTAGTTGTTCCAGTACCCCACCGACTGCGGTGTTGGATGCTTCCACCGTGAGGACGGTTGGGACATCTGTCCTAGGGTGTACCAGCATCACGGCGTCTGCCAGGGCGTCCTTGGCCTTAACAAAAGCAGCCGTGGCCTCGTCGATCCAGGCGATGTCCTTGCTCGACATTGGCGCGACCAAAGGGTGCATGATATGGGCTGCTGCAGGGATGAAGCGATGGTAAAAGTTGACCATCCCCAGGAATTCCTGCAGGCCTTTGACCGTGTTGGGATGGGCAAAATGGCGGATAGTGTCTACCTTGGCGGGTATGGGTGTTGCTCCTTTGCTGGTGATTCTGTGGCCGAGGAAATCGATAGAGTCAAGTCAGAATTGGCACTTGGCCAGGTTGATAGTGAGGCCGAAATCACTGAGACGAGAGTACAGTTGGCGGAGGTGGGAAAGGTGTTCTTGGCGGTCACAGCTGGCGAGTAGTATGTCATCTAAATAAATGAACACGAAGTCCAGATCACGGCCTACTGCGTCCACCAACTGCTGGAAGTCCTGCACAGTGTTCTTAAGGCCGAACAGCATTCGAAGGAATTCGAAGAGGCCGAATGGAGTGATGAGCGCAGTTTTGGGGATGTCGTCAAGGTGGACCGGGATTTGGTGGTATCCCCGGACGAGGTCCACCTTGGAGAAGATGTGGGCCTGTAGTATGACAGGCCAGGGGTCAGGTGACAGTGACAACACTACTGACCCCCATGGTCGGATGATAGCATTGCTGATCAGGTTGGAAGCTCCACCACTGTCAATCAAGGTTTGGCTCCACCCCATTAGGTAAACACCTTTGTCCTTGCTGGACCACTCGGACTGGTCTGTGTGAGCACCTTTGTTCCTGGGCACATCTACCATTGGTCCGTTTAAAACACCTTTGTCCTTGCTGGGCCACCCAGTCCCCCAGCAGCATAAATGTGCTGCATGTTTGGTTTTCTATTTTTTTCTGTCTCTGAGGATGTTGAGGTAAGCTGTGCACTACTTCAGGGCAGTTAGTTAAGGACTCCCGAGACCAAAGAGCCAATGTTTGTCCAGAATCAGGGTGTCCAAACATTGTATTGTTTATTCCTTGATCATTTGTTCCCAGTTATTTTGTGTGTGTGTCTGTGTGTGTGTACCTCCCCCTCTGTTGTGATTTCCTTCCACATTTGTGATCTCCTGCTTGAGAGTGTGCATCTGTTCCCATTCATTCTGTCCCCGCGTTTGTCTTTGTTAATAAACCATTTTTAAATTACAAAGACTGTGTCTGGACCTTGATCTTTAAGATACCAAAAGAACCTTTCTCACAACATTTGGCGCTGCGAGCAGGGTCTTGAGGGTATTGGCTGGACACAGACGTGAGTGGGATGTTCTGGAACAAGGGGAAGAAAGAAAGTGTAGGCACTGAGGAGACGATCCCAGAATGGACAGATGAGAGTGAGGGATTTGGGAGCTCGGCCAGCATGCTGGCAGACCACTGTAAGCCAGTGGACTGGGCTGAGCAGTTAGATCCACGTGGTGAAAAACTGGGACACCATGTGGTGGCCCTCCTCAGTGCCAAGGGGAGCTGAAGGGGGTCCCTCTGGCTCCTGGCCTCCCTCCTGAGTCGCCAGGTCAATATTACTGGCCAGTTGCTGGATACCTGCCTGGAGAGGGAAAGAGAGATAGAGACCCTCTGGCAACGATGTTGCACGCTGCAAGAGGCAGCCGAAATGGCTCAGACCCGGGCCAATGACCTCGAGGTCCAGTGTACCGAGGTCGCCTGCCAGCTGATCCAGGCACAGCAGGCACAAGCCTCCCGCAGGGCTGGCTGGCAGCCAGATCCACTTAAAATCAGAGCCCTGGTCCGGCGTCGTGACGGGCTGGACGCATGGCTGGGGGATGGGGATATATGGATGGATATGGATGATGAGGGGGCGCTCGACGAGAAGGGGCTCCCTTTCGCCCGCCCTCCACCCTACCCACCTGAAGACCTGCATGCTCGACCTGTCACCATGCGGTCTCAGGTCCACCACAGAGGGGAGGGGAGTCAGGATGAGGGCCCCGCAGGGGGAAGTGCCTGTGGTCCCTCCGAGACTACGGAGACCTGTATTTCTCCATCAAGGAGCTAACCCAGCTGGCAGACTGGTACCACCAGCGGCCGGGCAAGCACCTGGCTACATGGCTGCTTCGACTGTGGGATGAGGGGGCCCCCAACGTGAGCCTCTCTCACCAGGAAGCGAACGCCCTAGGGAACTTGTCTGACCAACAGAGCATTAACAATGCCCTGCCGGCGCCACATGGAGGGACTGGGAACAACACTACCCTGTGGGATCGGGTAGTGACCGCAGTGAGGGTCCGGTACCCTACCCTCCTCAAATTGGACATATGGGCGACCGCAGTGGAGCACAGTCAGTGAGGGCACCGGGGTCGTCAGGGAATGGGCTCTGGTGACTGGCATCTATGAGAGGCCCGGCGATCGCAAGTTATTAGAAAACACCAGGGTGACCAGAGTGCTAACGGGATACCTGGTCACCACCGCGCGCCCCAGTTTGAGGCCAGTGGTCCTGCCCCTCATGGGACTGGCTAATGGGAAGACCGTGCGGGACGCCATCACCCTCCTGGAAGAGCGAGAGTACTTGTAGTGGGGGAAGCCCACCCAGGTCCATAGGGCAAAGACGAAGGCTGGAGACACAAGCCCCCGTTTTGCGCACAAACGGCTATTCTTGGACCTGCTGCGTGCAGGGGTGGACCGTGCCAGCATATATGGGATCCCAACCTCTGCCATCTATGCGCTCTGGAAAGAGCAGTGCGGGGGGACATCTGGCCAGGGGAAAACCCATGACCAGCCTGGGATCAAGCCCGACACGGGGCACCCCCAACTTCCAGGCCACACGGGCTGCACCCGACGACACTGCTTCTGTCCCTCCCCCACTCGAAGCAGTCTCTCCTGCCCTCAAAGTTGAGCTCTGGGACCTGCTGAGACAGGAAATAGCCTATCTCCGCCCGCAGGAACCTTCACCCACGGGGTGGCAGACCCCTATCCCCCTCCCACAGGATGAAGGCCAGGGTTCTCGGCACATTTGTTCCACCACCCTCTCCTGTCCCGGAGACCTGAGACCACATATACCTGTCGCTATACACTGGGGAAGGGAGAACATACAGAAGCGGATGGCATTTATCGACACGGGTGCCCAACACAGCATCATCCTGGGTAACTCCGCTGCGTGGACAGGGGCACAGATGCAGATAGAGGGGTTGGGGGGTTCCCTTTTGCCCACGAGAGTGGTCACAGTCCGCATGGCCATTGGGAACCAACCCCCTCGACCCGTAACAGTGTTGATAGCAAACTTGCCCGAGTGCATCCAAGGGATCAATGGCTTAAAGGGACAGTCTCTCCGTACTGACCGGGGCAAGTTTACATTTGTGGTCCTGTGGGCTGTGGTCGTGTAGGCTACAGTCGTGGTCGGGGCAGCCAAATGCGAACCAGTTGTTGTTCCCCCTCCCTTCAAGGTAGGCTGTAGCTGACAGTACAGAATGCCAGGGGGATGCCGAGATATCACTGAGGACATTGCAGGGCGCCTGGACAAGCCTTGGCATGTAGTGGTAGATTTAGATATTCATAGCCTCACTATCTGCCATGGCTTAATCCCTTGTAAAACAGCCACGTTCTTATGGGGACCCGAACAACAGGCCACTTTTGAAGCAGCAAAGAAAGCTGTGGAACAGGCACTGCCACTTGCTCCCTGCCAGACAGGTGTCCCTTTTGAATTGCAGGTCTTGGCCAGTGAGACGGTCGCCGAATGGAGCCTCTGGCAGAAGATCCAAGGGCACAGAACTGCTTATAAATTCGCCAGCACCTCCAATCAATCAGACTGCTGTATCTGCCTCCGAACCCCAGCACATGCCTGTGGAGCTCTCCCACTTACAGCGATACCCTTTGATGATCTCCAAATGAACTGCCTTGACAGACTTGTTGCGCCTGTCGGGTTCGGTCTATTGGTTTTGGGGGGGCTGGGCAGTAGTCCCCCACCACTCTCCTCTCCAATACAGAATATTTCCAGTGATTCCCGATGGGGTGGGTGCTTCAGGAGCTGGTATTTCCCTTCTTACAATTTGACCTCAACCCGAGTCCCTACCCTCAGAGTCACCCTGCAGCCATCCAGTCGGCCGAGAGAATGTTGGTGCAGACTCCAAAATGACCACACTTCCACCTTTCCAGTTGGCTACAGTGACTGCAAGACCAACTGGTACCTGGGGGCCACTGTGACCACTATCAGCGGCACTGCCAAGCTGGGAGCTCCCTGGACCTTGAATGGCACCCACTGGGTCTGCAGGCACTGTGCCTACCCATGGCTTCCCATGAACTGGTATGGTTGCTGCTTCCCAGTGTTTGTGGTGCCCTATATCCACGCACTCGACGACCTCGGGGCGCACCCAGCATACAGTGGCCACCGGCGCAGAAGAGCCATCACAGCGGTGGAAAGGTTCTGGATGCTTGCCTTTCCCATGTATGGCACAGCTTGACTGTCCCAAGAAATCATACGGATAACCAGTGTACTCCAGACAGTAGCTGACGAAACCAACATGTCACTGCAACGTACCAGGTATGCCCTGACCCAGATGACAGCAGAGCTGGCTGCCATCAGGCTGATAGCTCTGGATTACTTACTTGCTGCAGAAGGTGGAACCTGTGCAGCGCTTGGGAAGGAGTGCTGCACCTTTATCCCAGACTCATCCAGCAACATCACGGACCTGGTTGCTCACGTTGGGGACTTGGTAACTAAAATTCAGAAGGCAAGGGACCAGCTCCTCCAGCATGACACCTCATGGGGAAACTGGTGGCCATTTGGGTCTCTGGGGGGATGGTGGGCAACTATCGTCCACTGGGCCAACACCTTCATTTTAGTTGTAATAGCGGTCTGCATTTTGTGCTGTGCATGCCAACTTATTAGAACCACTTCTGCCTTCCATTAAGTACTGCTCACTGGCGCGTCTTTCTGTTAGCCTAGTTGTAGTTATCCCCATGATTGGCATGTGGTATAACTTCCAAGGGGTGGAATGTAGTATGAAAGGCCAGGGGTCACGTGACAGTGACAACACTACTGACCCCCATGGTCGGATGATAGCGTTGCCAGATCAGGTCAGAAGCTACATCACTGTCAGTCAAGGTTTGGCTCCACCCCATTAGGTAAACACCTTTGTCCTTTCTGGACCACTCGGATTGGTCTGTGTGAGCACACTACTATTGGCCTGTTTCAAACACCTTTGTCCTTGCTGGGCCACCCAGCCCCCCAGCAGCATAAAAGTGCTGCACGTTTGGTTTTCTATTTTTTTCTGTCTCTGAGGATGTTGAGGTAAGCTGTGCACTACTTCAGGGCAGTTAGTTAAGGACTCCCGAGACCAAAGAGCCAATGTTTATCCAGAATCAGGGTGTCCAAACATTGTATTGTTTATTCCTTGATCATTTGTTCCCAGTTATTGTGTGTGTGTGTGTACCTCCCCCTCTGTTGTGATTCCCCTCCACATTCGTGATCTCCTGCTTGAGAGTGTGCGAGTGTGCATCTGTTCCCATTCATTCTGTCCCCGCGTTTGTCTTTGTTAATAAACCATTTTTAAATTACAAAGACTGTGTCTGGACCTTTATCTTTAAGATACCAAAAGAACCTTTCTCACAACAGGGCCACGTGTAGGTTTGACGCGAAGTCCTGGATGTGAGGGACGGGGTAGCGGTCTGGGGTGGTGGCATCATTCAGCCGGTGGTAATCGCTGCAGGGCCTCCACCCGCTGGTGGCTTTGGGGACCATGTGCAGGGAGGAGGCCCAGGGGCTGTCTGACCTGCGAACGATCCCCAGTTCCTCCATGCGGCGGAACTCTTCCTTTGCCAGGCGGAGCTTGTCTGGAGGTAGTTGTGCTTGGGCATGAAGGGGTGGCCCTGTGGTAATGATGTGATGCCACACCCTGTGTTTGGGCATCGAATTGGTAAACAGGTGCCAAAACCGATGGGAACTCAGCTAGGAGCTTGGTGAACTCGTTGCCAGACAGGGAAATGGAGTCCAGGCGTGGGGCTGGTAGGCTGGCTTCTCCCAGAGAGTATGTTTGGGAAGTTCTGGAGTGCACTAGCCGCTACCCTCGCAGGTCGACTAACAGATTGTGGGCCCGAAGGAAATCAGCTCCCAGGAGTGGCTAGGCGACGGTGGCAAGGGTAAAGGTCCAGGTAAAACGGCTGTTGTCGAACCATAATTGGACTGTACGGGTACCGAAAGTTTGTATCGTTGTGCCATTTGCGGCTTTGAGGGCGGGTCCCTGTTGCCTGCTGCGAGTGTCACGGCAAGTCGGGGGCTAAACACTGACCTCTGCTCCCGTATCGACGAGGAAGCGACGGCCAGACTGCTTCTCCCAAATGAGTAGGAGGCTGTGTTGGTGGCCAGGCGCCATAGCCATCAGCGGCGACTGCCCCTGGCGTTTCCCTGAAACTTTCAGGGTGGGCGGCATCGACGTGCCTCCGCACCCCACCTCTGATGGTAGAAACACAGCTGGCCGTCAGTGTCGTCGTCTGTGTTTCTGGGGTGTGGTTGCTCTGCTGCCGGGACTGGCTTAGGGAGGCATTGGGCACGCAGTCTGGTGATTTGGCCGACGGACGAACCGCCCTCGTGTTTGGCCTTCCACAGGATATCTGCTCGGGTGGCTACCTCACGTGGATTGCTGAAGTCTGCGTCGGCCAGCAATAGGTGAATATCGTCGGGCAGCTGCTCGAGGAAGGCCTGCTCGAACATCAAACAGGGCTTGTGTCCCTCAGCCAAAGCCAGCATCTCATTCATGAAGGCCGTTGGAGATCTGTCCCCCAGGCTGTCGAGGTAAAGCAGGCGGGCAGCATGCTCGCGACGGAAGAGGCCGAAGGTCCGAAGGAGGAGAGCCTTGAAGGCCGGGTACATATCTTCCTCCAGAGGATCTTGGGTGAAGTCTGCGACCTGAGTGGCCGTCTCCTGGTGCAGAGAGCTGACCACATGGTAGTACTTGGTGGAGTCGGAGGTGATCTGCTGCAGTTGAAACTGGTCTTCAGCCTGGTCGAACCACACGTGGGGCCGAGGTGTCCAAAAGGTGGGCAGCTTGAGTGCCACTGCGTTGGCTGCTGAGTTGTCGTCCATTGTGTGGGTCCAAAATCCATCTGGACCGTCGGGGTCACCAGTGTAGCGGCTGCTACCACGATGCGAAAGTAAGACACTAGTCGATGAGTTGCAGAACGAAACTGGTTTATTTTCCCGCCTCGCGCGGGCCTTTTAAGAGGAACGGTTCCCACTCACCGAAAACGGAAATGACGTATACACTACATCATCAAACTTTTCCCGCGCGTGGGTTCTCTCTGTTGCTCGGGGAAGACGAAGGCCCGGCGCCATCTTGGGCCTCGACGACGCGCGACCCGGTTCACTTCTTTGGATGGTGAGTCACTACAGTGCATCGATAAAAGTTGGCAAGTGTCAAAGGGGACATGCCAAATTTCTTTAGCCTCCTGAAGAAGTAGAGGTGCTGGTGAGCTTTCTTGGCCTTGTTGTTTATGTGGTTGGACCAGGACAGGCTGTTGGTGAGGTTCACTCCTAGGAACTTGAAGCTCTCAACCATCTCGAATCATTGTCTCGATTCATTGTCCTCCCTGAGAAGAAATTCCTAAGCACCTCAGTTTTAAATGATTGGCCCCTAATCTTTTAATGATGTCCCATTGTTTGAGATTCTGCCACTAGTGGAAACATCTTAACAACTTCCCTGTCATGCCTGCTAAAAATCACCCCTTTTTCTTGAAAACTCCAAAGAACACAGATCTAATTCTTGAGCTGTTACTGATAAGACAACCCATTCCAGGAATCAGCCAAGTGAATCTCTTTGGGGCAGCTTCCAATGCCAGTATGTACTTTTTGAAAATATGGGGACCAAAACTGTGCACAGCACTCCAGGTATGGCCTCACCAGTATCTGCTACAATTGTAACAATATTTCCCTATTTCTTAACTCTGGCAATAAAGGCCATTGTGCCATTTACGTGGGAGTTATTTAGAGGCCAAGGCCACGAATAGTAGATGTAATCAGTGAGTTCGAGATGCATGTGAAGGGGTTAATACAGTAATCATGGGGACCTTTACATATAGAATGAGCAAATCATATTAGTGGCACTATGGAGGATGAATCCATGGAATTATAGATAAGATGGTTTTACAGATTAAAGCACCTTTAAGATAAGATATTTATTCATTCGTCACATGTACCTTGAAACACAGTGAAATGCGCCTTTTTGCATTACTGAGAATGTGCTGGGGGCAGCCCGCAAATGTCGCCACGCTTCTGGTGCCAATGTAGCATGCCCACAACTCCTAACCTGTAGGTCTTTGGAATGTGGGAGGAAACCGGAGCACCCAGAGTAAACCCATGCAGACACGGGGAGAAAGTACAAACTCCTTACAGACAGCGTTGGAATTGAACCTGGGTCGCTGGCGCTGTAATAACGTCATGCTAACTGCTACATTACTGTGCCACCCTTTTCTGTCCATCCTCGGAAAATACAAGAAACAAGAGTCTAGTGAGAGAAGAACTGAAGGAAATTAGTATTTATGAATAAAAATGGACTGGAGAAGTTGATAATGACAATCGCAATAAAGTAGTAGTACTGGAGAAATTAATGGGATTGAAAGGTGATAAATCCCAGTGAGCCGATGACATACATCCAAGTATTTGGGGGAAAGGTGGTGATAGAGATGACTGATTTTCTGTTTCTCATATTCCAAAATTCCATGGATTGTGGAATGGCTCCTGCAGTGTAGAGAGTGGCAAATGTTACCACATTATTTAAAGAAGGGAGACAGGAAGCAGGGAAGGACGGACCTGTTAGCCTATCATCAGTGGAAAGGAAAGCACTGGACTCTGTAACAAAGGATGTGATATCAAGCCATTTCAAAAAGAATGAAAAGAGAGAATGCTGTTAACACTCAGCAGCTCAGGCAATGCCTGTAGAAAGAGAAACAGAGTTAATGTTCAGGTCCAAGATTCTTCATCAGAATTGGGAAAAAGAAAATGTGAGACAAGATGGGTTAATCTGATAGTTTGAAGCAGATTATGTCTCTCTGTCTGTGTATTGTGTTTCTAATAGTAGGGGTGTGGAGTAGCATGCCCAGCAGACCAGGCTATTCCAATGGAGAACAAAATCACAGGCAGAAGTGGCCAGTTCTGCTACAGACAGAAAGAAAAGTGATCTAAAGTTGGTAAAAATCGATATTGAGTTTGGAAGGCTGCAACGCACTAATGGAAGATGAACTGTCTCACAAGCTTGTGTTGGGCCTCATTGTAACAGTGCAGGAGGTCATAGACAGAAAGGTCAAGCATTTGTTACATTAATGGCCAAGAGATCCATTCTATTTAAATGGAAGGATCCTATACCTCCTACCACATTTCAATGGTTTTCTCAAACTATAACATGTTTAAACTTAGAAAAAATTAGGAGTGGTACTGTTGATCCTTCGCTTAAATTTGAGGAAGTTTGGATCCTGTTTATTCAGTATTTCCATATGATGTAAGTAGACCTTTCTCGAATCCCTTTCAATAACCTTCTATTTGAATATAGAGGAGTGGAGCTAACGACATAATAATGTTTTTTAACCGAACAAATATGACAGCCCAGCTTTTTTTTAGTTTTTAGTTTGCTTTTGTTTATTATTATTATTTTTGTTGTTTTGTTATTTTTAAATTTTGGGGTTGTTTTTTCATATCATCAAATTTCTTTTCAAATCCTTTTACTAAATGAATATGATACAAGAAATTGGGAGGTTCAGATTATATATTTTACTCCATATGTTTATATATGTTAACTGTTATTATCGTAATCCCCATCTCTTCGCACCATGTGTATAATCACTATTGTTATGTGTATTAATTTGAAATTTAATAAAAAGATTGAAAAAGAAAAGTCAGAGTGGGAGAATTAAACTGACAGGCAACAGAGGAGCTCAGGGTGGTCTCTGCAGACTGAACAGATGCTCCCAAAGTGATCACCCAATCTGTGTTTGATTTCTCCAATGTCGCGGAGACCACCTTGTGAACATGTAATGTGGTGCACTAGACTGGAAGAGGTGCAAGTGAATCACTGATTCACCTGGAAAGACTGTTTAGGTCCTTGGATGAAGTGTTGAATCTCGTGGTTGCATCAGTAAATGCCATAAGATGGCAAGTGGTTGGTGAGGTAAATACAGAAAATGCTGAAAATACTCAGCAGGTCAGGCAGCATATGTGGGAAGAGAAACAGAATGTGGGAAGCTTCATCTTGAAGACCTGAGTATTTCCAGTATTTTTTGCTTTTATTTTAGATTCCAGCATCTGCAGTTATTTTGATTTTCAAGTGGTTGGCAAGATCAGAAAGCAGACCAAGGAGTCACAAAGGGACTAACCCCTTTGAAATGCTGAAAGGTGAAGAACGGAAAGATGTGTCTGGTGGAATTTTGTTGGAGCTGTCAGAAATTGAGAAGGATGTGGTGACTAGGGTTGTAGATGAGGAGCAGGATATTTTTGGTAGCTGCCGTTTTTCAAAGATCAAACAAAGGATCCTGACTTGGCTGGCATGAGGAGAAGCTTTGAGAGGAAATCAATCCAGGTAAGTTGGATAAATATGGGTGAGGAGCAGATGCAGGGATATTAGGGCCAGGGATTGTAGACTGTAAGTGGGTGAGGATGTCAGTAGGACAGGTGGGGAGCCAACGACCATTCTCCAAAATCTCAAATATGGTGTTTGTAAAATATGCTGCTCTCTTCTGCACCTTTTCTTGCCCAAATCTGTTTCTTTGCCATCAGATTTCTTATTCCACTGCCATTATACTTGTAGCAATGTTCCCATCTGACCACAGCTCTACCTTCAGTGTCATAATTCCAAGCAAACTCATTTCCAAACTCCTAGACCTGGGACTCAACACTTCCCTCTGCAACTGGATCCTTGACTTCCTGACCAACAGACCACCATGATTACCCTTAACACTGGTGCCCCACAAGGCTGTATCCTCAGCCCCCTACTCTAATCCCCATACACTCACGACCGCATGACCAGATTCTGCTCTAACTCCATCGACAAGTTTGCAGATGAGGGCCATATCTTAAATAATGCAGGTAGAGGGCCATATCTTAAATAATGATGAGTCAGAGTACAGGAAGGAGATGGAGACCTTAGTGACATGGTGTCATGACAACAACCTTTCCCTTAATGTCAGCAAAAAAAAAAGCTGGTCATTCACTTCAGGAAGGGGGGCGGTGTACATATTCCTGTTTACATCAATGGTGCTGAGGTTGAGAGAGTTAAGAGCTTCAAGTTCCTAGGAGTAAACACCAATAGCCTGTGCTGGTTCAACCACGTAGATGTCAGAGCCAAGAAAGCACACCAATGCCTCTACTTCCTCAGGAGGCTGAAGAAATTTGGCATGTCCCTTTTGACCCTCACCAATTTTCATAGATGCACCATAGAAAGCATCCTATCCTGATGCATCACGGCTTGGTATGGCAACTGCTCTGGCTGATACTGCAGGAAACTGCAGTGATTTGTGGACACAGCTGAGCACATCAAGAAAAGCATCTTCCCAGTGAGGGTTAATGGGGATATGCCAAATTTCCTTAGCTTCCTGAGGGAATAGAGACACTGGTGTCCTGTCTTGGCCATGGCATCTGTGGTTGGACCAGAACAAGCTATTGGTGATGTTTACACTTAGGAACTTGAAGATGCAGGGAAAGGGATACAGGCACAGGCAGAATCCCTGGCAGAACTTGAAGATGCAGGGAAAGGGATACAGGCACAGGCAGAAGGGATTTAGTTTAATTTGACATCGTGTTCGGTGCAGACATCATGGGCCAAAGAGCCTGGTCTTGTGGTCTAATGTTCTATCATTCACCTGCCTCTGTCTCCCAACTGCACACCCATTCCCCTCCCTCACCTGGTGCAACCTGCCCACTTTCACCCTTCTTAAGTCCACCAATCACCGCAGACTCCTGTTGGTTCTCTCCCCTTCTCCTTTTTAAGCTGGCCAGCTCTCCTCTCCACTCTTGGTCCTGATGAAACCCAAAACATCGACAATTGCTTTCCTCCCACTGAGTTCCTCCAGTGGATTGCTTGCCTTATGTGGTTAGAACAGTAGAAGCTTTGGGAAACGTTGGGTGCTTTCTCTTAAGCATCTGTGAGAATGTGTTGCTGTGATCGCAGTCTTGTGATAACTTCATCAATTTGACCACAGACTCCGCCTGTGCTTCATCAGGTTTTCTTAATTGTGATTCTTAACCTTTGCAAGATCTCGCTTGGCTTTGGGTTACTATGATTTTTCAACATATCCACCAGTTCCTTGAATTTTTTTACTACTGTCTTTCTCCAGCTGCAGCAGGTTTCTGATTAAATTATAATGTAGGAGTTGCCATCACGTTAGATCAGATAGACCTGTTTGTTTTCATCATCAATGTTGCTTACAGCAAAAAAATGGAACAGTATGTCTCAATATTCCTGCCTTGTCTGGAATGAGAGTTGAATGCTCCAATCAAGCCTCTTGTTGTGGCCATTTTCCTTTTTTATTGTTGCAGAAGGTTGTTAAACTTTCCTTGTCTCCCTTTTATTTGAGAAAGAGCTTGTCTTTAGTCTTATCTGACTTTAGGAATAATTTTCCTTGTCACCGCTATGTTATATCTTAGAACAGACAGAAATGTGGAGACTTGAGTTCTGCCCTTCAGGAAGTTTTGTTTTTCAAGTCTACTGATTTCACATGTCTGCAAACAAAACCCTTAGAAAGAATGGTGTCTACCAAAGATCAAAGCTGTGAGAAAGATAAGCTTCCAAAAGCATTAGCATTCCTCGTGAAGTGGAGAACAACTATTAATAATATTCAGTCAATGATATTTTACTACTAAGTCCAATACATCACTGCAGTATATGATTATAATAAACAATATAATGGAAAATATTGTTCCAGCAAATTTTCTGTGTTCAAGTAGAGGATAAATTATTGTTGTATTTGTAAACAGTGAGGCCTTCAAGAGGGCTGGATGGAATAGGTAGACATATGGCAACTGGAATTGACTACTGAAAAATAAGATGAGCAATGCGATTTGAGTTCTAGAGGGAATTCAGAAAGGTTACTTGTGTTTTTTGTTATTGGGCAAAATTCCTCTCACTGCTAGCTAAATGCTGCAATTTTAAAGATAACAGAGACTTGGTATTGGTTTATTATTGTCACTTGTACCGAGATACAGTGAAAAACTTGTCTTGCAAACAGAACATACAGGTCAGTTCATTACACAGTGCAGTTACATTGAGTTACTACAGAATGCATTGATGTCGTACAGGTAAAAACAATAACAGTACAGAGTAAAGTGTCACAGCTACAGAGAAAGTGCAGTGCAATAAGGTGCAAGGTCACAATGAGGTAGATCGTGGGGTCATAGTCCATCTCATTGTATAAGGGAGCCATTCAATAGTCATCACAGTGGGGTAGCTGTCCTTAAGTCTGGTGGTACATGCCCTCAGGCTCCTGTATCTTCTACCCAATGGAAGAGGAGAGAAGGGAGAATGTCCTGGGTGGGTGGGGTCTTTGATTATGCTGGCTGCTTCACCAAGACACCGAGAGGTAAAGGCAGAGTCCAAGGAGGGGAGGCTGGTGTCCGTGATGCGCTGGGCTGTGTCCACAACTCTCTGCAGTTTCTTGCGGTCCTGGGCAGAGCAGTTGCCGTACCAAGCCATGATACATCCAGATAGGATGCTTTCGATGGTGCATCGGTAAAAGTTGGTGAGAGTCTACAAGTCTCTGAAAATGGCAAGATGGGATAACAAAGCAGTTAATAATGTAAGAAAGATCCCTTGTTTTAAATGCAGAATACTAAAGCTATGAAACTATGCTAATTCAATATAAAGGTTTTGGTTGCCTGAAGTATTGTGTCCAACTCTGGGCTCTACAGGACCGGTGTGAAGGCTTTGGAGAGGGTGCAGAGGGGATTTATCAGAGCAGTTCCATGGACGAGAGATCACAAGAGAAACAAAGGACTGCAGATGCTGGAATCTGGATGGAAAACAGTATAATGCTGGAGCAACTCAGCAGGTCAGGCAGCATCCATGGAGAAAAGCAGGTGGTCAACGTTTCAGGTCAGGTCCCTTCTTCAGGTTTGAGGGATCACTGTTCTATGGACGGACTGGAAAAGCTGAGATTGATAACAGTGTGGAGAAGATTTGGGAAAGGTGTTTAAATTCAGCAGGTGCTAGTTGGGGCAAACTGGATCTTAAACCAGTTTGAAGAATGAAGGAAAGCATGAATACATAATTCTGCCTGTTACTCACTCCCTGACCTTTTGGTCTCTCTCAGGTAATGGGTAGATAGTTGATCTTACACAGATCAAGTCTCCCTACACAGCTAGGTCCTGAAACTCCAGTAAGTAGTCCCACAACATCTGCTCATGTAATCTGTATCATGTGCTGTAGTTGTTTCACTTGCTCCTGCATTTCAATGTTTCATTGTCTCTACAGTTTAAATGATCATATTTTCTTTTTTATTCTAACCAGCTGAAAGGGAAGAAGTGGTTGGTGTCCTTGGTTCACCAGTTTTACTGGATCCTAAAATCACAGTTGATCCTAGCAGGAATGAAATTCTTTGGACTTCCAAAGCCAGCCACAAAAGCCTTGCTGTTATTTTGGATCATATCCTAGGTGTCGCCACAATGACGCCAAGTGAATAATTCAAGAACCGATTCTTATGGTGCACTGATGATGTATGGATTAAAAGCCAGTGACCAAGGAGATTACACCTATACTGTAGATAGGAAAGAACGGAAAATAATACAATTGCTCATCACTGGTAAGAAGTTTCACTTGTTTGTGATAAAGAGTGTGATTTATTAAAGGCAGAACCTGCTACAGAATCAGGGAATAGTTTAAATATACATCCAGGTGTGATATTTTCATTTCCAGTGCTTGGAACCATGGACCCAACTGGGGATAAAATGGCACCTGAACAATGGTCACATCAGGAAATGCTCGGTACAGAACGTAGTGTGTGCGCTCCTTTGTTCAGTTGGTCACATGACACCTCGGAAGTGATGTGGGGGGTGGGGTGGAATTGTAGCTGTGTATTTGAGGCCTTCAATGTCTTGTCACATGTCCTTCAAAAACTGGACAAAGTTCTCATCAGTTTAGAGTCTTTTTCATAACCTGGCAATCAGCAGAAATGCCTTGTAGACTATGCAGTGCTTCTGAATCTCAGGCACTGTTACAGAGAGGAATTGATGTGAAGGTTGACATCCCTGGGTCTTGTCCCCAGTTGTTCCCTCATTGGGTTCAGAGTTCACTTTCAGAATCACAGCATGATGGAGCACTGAAGGAGGCTGTTCTGTCCATCATATCTTTAAGAGACTATCCAGTGTTTTTTTTTTGTTTTGAGGATCTGGGTGTCTCTGGCAGTGCCTGGATTTGTTGCCCTGGTGAGGAGTTACTTTCTGGAGCTGCTGCGATTGACACGGGTGGCTGATGTCTGCTTTATAAATTATAAGGTGTGAAGGTGAGGCATGGCTATGGAATGTGTATCTTATAGGGATTTAAATAACAAAGGGCACAAAACATTGATAGGAACATAAGAAAATAGGAGCAGGAGTAGGCCGCTCAGATCCTCGAGTTTGCCCTGACTTTCAGTGTGATGGCTGATCTGCCCCAGGCCTCATCTCTTCTGTGATGAAATATGAGGGTAAACTTTCTAAAGATTTCTAAAGCTTTTTTAAATGCATAAAAGGTAAGAGGGAGGCAAGAGTGGACATTGGACTGCTTTAAGATGATGCTGGAGGAGTAGTAATGGGAAACAGGGAAATGGCAGAGGAACTAAGTAAGTACTTTGCATCATTCTTCACAGTGGAAGACTCCATTAACATACCAGAAATTCAAGAGGGTCAGGGGTTAGAGGTGAGTGTAGTGGCCCTTACTAAGGAGAAGGTACTGAGAAAGCTGAAAGGCCTGAAGGTGAATAAATCGCCTGGACCAGATGGACGACACCCCAGAGTTCTGAAGGAGGTAGCTGAAGAGATTGTGGAGGCATTGGCATCTTTCAAGAATCACTGGAATCAGGGAGGGTCCCAGAGGACTGGAAAATCGCAAATGTGACACCCCTTTTTAAGAAGGGAGGGAGACCAAAGACAGGAAATTATAGGCCAGTTAGCCTGACCTCAGTGGCTGATAAGATTTTAGAGTCCATTATTAAGAATGAAAATTCGGAGAACTTGGAAGTATAAGATAGGGTGAAGTCAGCATGGTTTCATTAAGGGGAGACCTTGCCTGACAAATCTGTTAGAATTCTTAGAGGAGGTAATAAGCAGGTTAGACAAAGAGTCGGTGGATGTTATTTACATGGATTTTCAAAAGGCCTTTGACGAGGTGCTGCACATGAGACTGCTAACCAAGATAAGAGCCCATGGCGTTGGAGGAAAGGTACTAGCATGGATAGAAAAATGGCAGGTCAGTGGGTATAAAGGGGTCTTTTTCAGGATGGCTACTTGTGACCAGTGGAGTTCTGCAGGGGTCAGTGCAACTTTTCACTTTATACATTAATGATCTGGATGAAGAAACTGATGACGTTTGCAAATGATACCAAGATAGGTAGAGGAACAGGTAGCGTTGCAAAGGCAGGGAGTCTGCAGAAGGACTAGGACAGGTTGGGAGAGTGGACAAGAAGTGGCAGATGGAATACAGCGTATGGAAGTGTGGGGTTATGCACTTTGGTAGGAAGAATAAAGGTGCAGACTATTTTCTAAATGCGGAGCGGATTCATGAATCTGAGGTGCAAAGGGACTTGGGAGTCTTAGTTCAGGATTCCTTTAGGGTTAATTTGCAGGTTGAGTTGGTAGTAAAGAAGGCAAGTGCAATGTTAGCATTCATTTCGAGACGACTAGAATATAAAAGCAAGGATGTACTGCTGATGCTTCATAAGGTGTTGGTCAGACCACACTTGTATTATTGTGAGCAATTTTGGGCCCTGTATCTAAGGAAGGATGTGCTGGACCTGGAGAAGTTCCAGAGGAGGTTCACAAAAATGATCCCAAGAATGAAAGGCCTAACATATAAGGAGCATTTGATGCCTGTGGGTCTGTACTCAGTGGAGTTCAGAAGGATGAGAGGCAATCTCATTAAAACCTACCATTTACTGAAAGGCCTTGATAGAGTGGACGTGGAGAAGATGTTTCCATTTGTCGGAGTGTCTAGGATCCGAGAGCACAGCCTCAGGATAAAGGGATGTCCCTTTAAAACTGAAGAGGAATTTCTTCAGCCAGTGGGTGATGAATCTATGGAATTAGTTACCACAGAGGGCTGTGGCGGCCAAGTCACTGGGTGTTTTTAAGGCACAGATAAGTTCTTGATTAGGAAGGGGGTTAAGGGTTACAGGTGGGAGAATGGGGTTGAAAATATCAGCCAGAGCAATCTTGATGGTCTGTGTGGGCTAATTCTGTTCCTATATCTTATGAACTCCCACTGTAACTTCTACTACCCTCTTGTAACCCATGGGGAAACCAATAAAGATCCAGTGATCCCAGATTTCTGCAGATTCTAAGATTCCTTGCTGTATTTTTTTCCTGTTACCATCAGTGAAATTTGTGGATCAGACACTCCCTGTATAGAAATCCCTTCCCCGTCAGTGGGTCTAAATCTGGGCATTGTGGGAGGTCTTCACCAGAAGTGACATGGTAGTTCAAGGCAGCAACTCATCATCACATCCTCAAGAATAGTTGATGGGCAAATCTTGTAAATGATTAAATAGAAAAAAGCTTTTTTTGCACCCGGCCATACTTTTGAGGCCTGGTCACCATAAGGCTCTGTGCCAAATCCATGGCTTATAAATTATATGGCATCTGTAAGGGAACATTAAACAGCAGTGAGCAGAAACATCTTGTTCAGACCCCCTTCACTGTAAAATTCTGCACATTGAGGGCTCTGTACACCTGAGAGTTGGCCTCGCATATTCAAAAACTTTTCCTCGGTGCACTCTGCCATGGGGAAGCGTGTCCTGGGAAACAGGTAGGTCAGGGTCCGGGTTGCAGGTTCTGGTTGTGGGAGGTAGGAGGACAGTGGGTAAAGGGGAGAGAGGCTGGCGTGGGGAGCAATGAGGCATCAGTCAACATGAGCTGAACCTTTGGAATTGGTGGATGGAGAGAGCGTCAGTAGTTGCTGTGGGTTGGAAAGAGTCAAGCTGGAGCTGGGTTGGGTGGAGCTGAGGGTGACCTTGGGTTCATGGGGATGTCTGGGTGAGTTTCAGCCAGCAGATTGATGGGGAGTTGGGTGAGGGTTGGCCTGGATCTCAGTGGTTAGGAACGGTTGAGTGTGGGGGTGTGGGTGGGGCTGGAGCCCAAGTGTGAACCGCCACAGTGAGTGAGCACATTACTGAGAGCACTGACCTGAGACAGGTCCCCTGTGCCAGACTGCACAGCCTGGGGCCGCTGAAGTAACGGTGGAGCCGGCCTGATCAGCGGGTTCACTGGCTGCCCAGCTAATGGCATTGCCATTGGATGATGCGGCGCATGTGTGGGATCCTCCCACTCTCAGCGCCCCAGATGTCTAGAACTGGAAGGGTTAGCAGACTTCACAACTTGGAGTAAGGCTGCTCATCTTACTGGGAGTGATTTTTTTTCCTCATTGAATCCATTAACGCACAGAAATATTGTGTTTAAGATCAACTTCGAAGCAATAGCTTCCCTGACATAAAGCCGGAAAATGCTGCAAATACTCAGAAGGTCAGGCTGCATCTGTGGGGAGAGAAACCAAGTTAATGTTTCAGGTCAAAGACCCTTTGGGAAGAGTTTTCCTGACAGATAGATTAACACAAGCAGGAAAGAGGAACCAGAATAGGCCGAACAACCTTTGGAACCTTCTTCATCATTCAATAAAATCAGGGCTGGTTCTCGACCTCATGGGTGTGATAGAGAATTACAAAGACTTACAAGGAAGTTTATCCTCACTTCACCCCTTATTCTAAGTCTATACGCTGGTGGACTCAATTTTCCAGTTTGCAAGCAGTTTCTCAGCCTCTATCCTGTTCAACACTCTCAGAATCTGTATCTGATGAAACAACCTCTGCTAAATTCCAGAGTGTCAGTAAATTGTCATCATTTTTCATGGAACCTGCATCCGTTTAGTTCTGGTATATCTCTCACAGCAAGCAATTCATAGAGGAAAATTAGTATATGAGCATTTGGACAAATGAATTAGGAATCATGGCTGATCAAATTCTAACCTTACCTTCATTCCTGCGGCAAGTGTTCACTGCTTGCAGGACTTTGGCTCAGAGTTGATGAGCTAGAGTCCAAGCTCCAAACACTTCAACGCATTGGGTGGGGGTGGGGGGGATGGTGTGGGTATTATCTGGACATGTCATTACAGGAAGCACTTACACCCTTAGATTAACTATCCCTGGATTGGTCAATGGTCAGGGACAGGACAGTGTGACTACAGAACAAGCAGGTGGAGAGATCCAGGGGATAGTTCCAGAGGATCCTCAGCCCTTCCCCTTGTCCAACAGGTACGAGGTTCTTCCTCCCTGTGTGGATGAGGGTGGGGACTGCAGGCGTAGGTGGTAACATGTTGCTTGCTAGTTCTTGCCCCCCTCTCCTTCACCACTTTATACTGGCCACCTCTCTTCAAGCCTTTCAGTCCAGATGAAGGGTCTTAACCCAAAATGTCAGCTGTCCATTTCCCTCCATAGATGCTGCCTGACCTGCTGACTTCCTCCAGCATCTTGTTTGTAGCCTGTGACAATGTTCATTTCCCAGTTTCATTCCTTGATCACTGCTTCATTCTGGGTGGTAGAAGACCAAACATTCCTTACGTAAATTTTGTGGTCTATATTTCCTTGTGGGTTCCCTAAATAATTTTTTTTCCCCTTTATTGATCCCTAGATGAATTTGTTGTTCTTGCACCGATGAGCCTTTTGTAGCTGTTGCAGGGGAAGATGTTGTTTGGAATGTCAGCTTGTCCCAGGTATATTTACCAGCAACGTGGTGGTGCAGTGGCTGATATCAGGTCTCAACTCACCAGCCCATGTGTACAGACGTGGACAAGATGACCCCCTCACTCAATACCAGGACTGCACAGCAAAGACTGAGCTGTTCAAACATGAACTTACCAAAGGAAACGTTTCACTCAGAATTAAGAATGTTAGAAAGTTTGATGAAGGAGAATATACATGTTCAGTTAAAGACAGAACTGATTATACACAAATGACAGTTAAACTGCGAGTTTTTGGTGAGTAATTTCTCATTGGTTTATTATTGTCACATGTACTGAAGTACAGTGAAAAACTTGTCTTGCATACCGTTCATACAGATCAATTCAGTACAACAGTGCATTGAGGTAGTGCAAAGTAAAACAATAACAGAGTGCAGAATAAAGTGTTACAGTTACAGAGGAAGTGCAGGTAGACAGTAAGGTGCAAGGCTATAACGAGGTAGATTGAGAGGTCAAGAGTCCAGTTTATCATACCAGGGAATCATTCAATAGTCTTATAACAGCAGGATAGAAGCTGTACTTGAGCCTGGTGGTACGTGCTTTCAAGCTTTTGTGTCTTCTGCCTCATGGGAGAGGGGAAAAGAGAGAATTGGTGGGGTCTTTGATTATGCTGGTTGTTTTACCAAGGCAGAGAAAAGTGTAGACATGGTCCATGGAGGGGAGGCTGGTTTCCATGATGTGCTGAGCTGTGTCCACAGCTCTCTGCAGTTTCTTGCTGTCACAGGCAGAGCAGTTGTCATACCAAGCCGCAATGCATCCGGATAGGATGCTTTTTACGGTGCATTGATAAAAATTGGTGAGGGTCAAAGGGGACATGCCAAATTTCTTTAGCCTCCTGAGAAAGTAGAGGTGATGGTGATCTTTCTTGGCCATGGCGTCAATGTGGTTGGACCAGAACAGGCTATAGGTGACGTTCTCTCTTAGGAATTTGAAACTTTCAACCCTCTCGACCTCAGCACCGTTGATGCAAACAGGAGCGTGTGCACCACCCACGCCTTCCAAAAGTCAATGACCAGCTCTTTTGCTGACATTGAGAGAAAGGTTGTTGTCATGACACCACGTCACTGTGCTCTCTATTTCCTTCCTGTACTCCGACTCATCTTTATTTGAGATATGGCCCACTACCGTGGTATCATCTGCAAACTTGTAGGTGGAATCTGGCCACGCAGTCATGAGTGTATAGGGAGTAGGGTAGGGGGCTGAGGACACAACCTTGTAGGGTGCCAGTGTTGAGAATAATCGTGGCGGTGGTATTGCTGACTATCCTTACTGATTGCGGTCTGTTGGTCAGGAAGTCAAGGATCCAGTTGCAGAGGGAGGTGTTGAGTCCCAGGTCTAGGGGTTTGGTGATGAGTTTGCTTTGAATTATAATATTGAATGTAGAGCTGTAGTCAATAAACAATAGTTTAACGTTGGTGTCTTTACTGTCATGATGCTCCAGAGATGAGTGTAGGGTCATGGAGATGGTGTATGCCGTAGATCTGTTTCGGCAGTAGGCGAATTGCAATGGGTCAAGGTTGTTCGGGAGGCTGGAGTTAATGCTACCCATGACAAGCCTCTCAAAGCACTTCATGATGGTGGATGTCAGAGCCACTGGGCAGTTGTCATTAAGGCACGTTACCTTGTTTTTCTTAGGTACTGGGATGATAATGGTCTTCTTAAAGCAGGTGGGAACCTCAGATCAAAGCAGGGAGAGGCTGAAAATGTCTGTAATTTCCCCTGCCAGCTGATTTGCGCAGAATCTAAGGTGCAGCCAGGGACAACATCTAGGCCAGATGCTTTCGTGGGTTCACTCTTGGGAAGACTGATCTTATGTCCGCAATGGTGACTGTGGATTCAGGCGCATTGGAGGCTGTCGGGGTGGGTGGTGACATTCCAATCCCCTTCTGTTCAAAATGTGCACAGAGTGCTTTAAGCTCATTGGGAAGGGATGTTCAGTTGTCATCGATGCTGCTTGACTTTGTTTTGTAGACTGTTATAGCATGTAAGCCCTGCCACAGCTGATGGCTGGTCTGGTTTTGGACTGGTATTGTCTCTTGGCTTCCCTGATAGCTTTAGGGTGGTTGTATCTTGATTCCTTGTAAAGGTCAGGGTCACCTGTTTGAATGCCACAGTCTAGTGGGGAGTGGATCTCCTGGTTCATCCATGGTTTCAGGTTTGAGAACACCCAGATTGTCCTCTTTGGTACACAGTCCTCAACACACTTGCTGATCAAGTCTGTGACAGTGACATTAATAACCTTAATAACAATATGATTGTGTCTTTATCTTTAAGCCATTTGCAGTGATTTATAGAATTCTTCAGCAGTTGGTGTAGTATTCAAAATACTTCATGAGTTTTACACCCCTCCTACTCCCAGGGTGAGGCAGTGAATTCCTCAGGATCATGACATTAGCCCAGTCACAGTAACTGGTTATCCAGAATAAATCTCATGGGGAATACATTTTCAGCACTAACTTTTGAAAGGTAAATATTCAAAACAATGCAAAGTAAAGAATGTTCAACCAATAATATTGATTTATAATGAAGAACATGTTTTGCAAGTGCAGCAGTTCAGCAAGTGGAGGGATTGAGGTGAAGGTAGAGGTTAGGTCAAGTAAGGACAGGCATAGCCAGGTTAATGAACATAGTAGGGCTGATAGGCTTGGATTTGAACATGGAACTACGATGTTGTAGCTATTACAGAGACGTGATTGAGAGAAGGGAAGGACTGGCAGCTCAATATTCCAGAATTCAGATGTTTGAGACGTGAGAAAGAAAGGAAGTAAATGAAATGGGGAAGCTGCACTACTGATCAGGGAGAATGTCACAGCAGCACTTAGAGAGGACATCCTGGAGGACTCATCCAGTGAGGTAATATAGGTAGAGCTCAGGAATAAGAAAGGTGCTGTCACTCTGATGGGGTTATACTACTGGCCTCCCAATAGCCACAGGGAGATAGAGGAATGGATATGTAGGAATATTATGGTAAGATGTAAAAGGAACAGCGTAGTTGTAGTGGGTAACTTTAATTTCCCCAATATTGACTGGGACTCCCTTAGTGCCAGAGGCTTAGGTCAGGCAGAATGTGTTGGGTGCCTCCAGGAGGATTTCTCGACACAGTATGTAGATAATCCAACCAGGGAAGGGGCCATACAAGGGACCTTGTATTGGGAAATGAGCCTGTCCGGGGGATTGGTTTCAATAGGAGAGCATTTTGAGAACAGTGATCTTAACTCCACAAGTTTTCAGATTGTTATGAATAAGGATAAAATTGGACCTCGGGGGAAAGAGCTAAATTGGGGAAAGGCTAATTACAAAAGTTTTAGGCAGGAACTGGGGAGGGTAGATTGGGAGCAGCTGTAATTGGGTAAGTCCACATCTGACATGTGGGAGATACGTAAAGTCCAGCTGGTCAGAATTCAGGACCAATGTGTTCCTGTGAGGAAGAAAGACAGAGATTGCAAGGTTCGGGAACCTTAATTGATGAGAAATATTTTTAATTTAGTTAAAAAGGAAAAGGAAGCATATATAATGTTTAGGAAGCTGAAATTGGACAAGGCCTTTGAGGAATATAAAGGAAGCAGGAAAGAAGTTAATCAGGGAATCAGGAGGGCTAAAAGGGGCTATAAAATGGCAAGTAGGCTTAAAGAGAATCCCAAAGCATTTTATACATGCCCTAAAAACAAAAGGGTAACTCGGGATTGGGTAGGACCACTCTAGGACACAGGAGGGAATTTATGCCCAAAGCCAGAGGAAATGGGGCAAGGCACTGACGAGTGCTTTGTCATAGAGTTATACAGCACAGAAACAGGCCCTTTGGTACAACTGGTCCATGCTGACGAAGATGCCCCATTCCTCACGAGTCCCATTTGCCAGCGTTTGGCCCATCAGCTTCCAAACCTTTCCAATCCATGTACCTGTCCAGCTGTCTTTTATTGTACTTGCCTCAACCACTTCCTCTGGCAGCTCATTCCATATTCCCCTCTGTGTGTGTGTGTGGGGAAAAAAGTTGCCCCTCAAGTTCCTATTAAATCTTTCCCCTCTCACCTGAAAGTTATGTCCTCTAGTTTTTGATTCTCCAACCCTGGGAAAAAGAGTGAGTGTATTCACCCTACATATGCCCCTCATGATTTTATACACCTCTATAAGATCACCTCTCAGTCTCTTGCACTCCAAGGAATAAAGAATTGGCATGTCCAACCTTTCCCAAGAACTCAGTCCCTTAAGTCCTGGCAACATCCTTGTAAATCTTTTCTGTACTCTCTCCAGTGTAATGGCATCCTTCCTACAGCAGAGTGACTGAAACTCAACACAATACTCCAAGTGTGGACTCACCAACATTCTGTACAACCGCACCATGACCTCCGAACTTTTATACTCAATACCCTGACTTTTGAAGGCCAGCGCGCCAAAAGCCGCCTTCTCCACCCTGTCTACCTGTGACTCCACTTTCAGTGAACCATGTACTCCAAGATCCCTCTAAAGGCCCTCACCATACCCTCTTCTCGTTACTACCATCAAGGAGGAGGTACAGGAGTCAGAAGACCCATTCTCAATGATTTAGGAAAAGCTTCTTTCCCTCTGCCATCAGATTTCTGAAGGGTCCATGAACACGATCTCATTCCTTTTTTTTGCACTATTTATTTATTTTTAACTTATAGATGTTTATGTCTTTGCACTGTACTGCTGCTGCAAAACAACAAATTTCACGTCATATGTCAGTGATAATAAATCTGATTCTACAACACTCCCCAGGGCCGTGCTGTTCACTGTGAAAGTCCTGCCAGGATTTGACTTCCCAAAATGCAACACCTTGCACTTATCCAAATTAAACTTCTTTTGCCATCCCTCAGTCCACTTACTCGGGTGATCAAAATCCTCCTGGTATTTTTGATAACCGTCTTCATTGTCCACTGTACCACCTATTTTAGTGTCATCTGAAAACTTGCCGACAGTGCCCTGTACATCCTTATCCAAATCGTTGATATAGATGACAAACAACAATGGGCCCAGCACCAACCCCTGAGGAACACCACTCGTCACGGGCCTGCAGTCCGAGAAACAACCTTCCACTGTGACCCCCTGCTTTCTACCATCAAGCCAGTTGTGCATCCAGTTAGCCAGCTCTCCCTGGATTCCATGCGATCTAACCTTGCAGAGCAGCCCACCATGTGGAACCATATCAAAGGCCTTACTGAAGTCCATATAAACCACATCTACTGCCCTGACCTCATCAACTTTCCTGCTCACATCATCAAAAAACTCAATCTAATTCGTAAGACATGATCTCCCATGGACAAAGCCATGCTGACTACCCCTATTCAACCGCTATCTTTGCAGATGTATGTATATCTTATCCCTCAGAATCCTCTCCAGTAACTTGCCACTGACTTACTGGTCTATAGTTCCCAGGTTTTTCTTTGTCGCTCTTCTTAAATAAAGGCACAACAATTACTCCCCTCCCCAAGACCTCCCCATTTACTTTTCTTAGTTCCAAAGTCTTCATGTCTTTCTCCACGGTAATTAAAATAGGAGAAATATTCATTAGGGACCTTGCCCATCTCCTGTGGCTCCACACAAAGATGTCCTCTTTGGTTTTTGAGGACCCCTATTCTCTCTCTAGTTATTTTTTTCCCTTAATTTCTCATTGGATTTTCCTTAACCTTCTTTGCCAAAGCTATCTCATGCCCTCTTTTTGCCTTCCAGATTTCCTTCTTGACTATACTCCTGCATCCCCTATACTTCTCCAGGGATTTGCTTGATCCCAGCTGCCTTTACCTGACATTTGCCTCCTCCTTTTTCCTGACCAGGGCCTCAATATCCCTTGTCATCCAGAGTTCTCTACTCCTGCACTTTGCATTGGTATTCACCAACAAGAAGGATATGAAGGACAGTGAGATCGGGTGGTGGCGGGGGCAGGATGGTAGTGGTGTGCTGATATTCTAGGGCATGTTGATATCGAGAAGGAGAAGGTGTTGGAGCTCTTGAAGAACATGAAGGTGGATAAGTCCCTAGGGCCTGATAGCGCCTATCCCAGGTTATTGAGAGAGGCAATAGTCAGAGAGCCATACAGCATGGAAACAGACCTTTTGGCCCAACTCATCCATGCTGACCAAGATGCCCATCTAAGTATCCCTCTTAACCTTCCCTATCCATGTACCTGTCCAAATGTCTTTTAAATGTTGTTATTGTACCTGCCTCAACCACTTTCTCTGCAGCTTGTTCCATATACTCACCACCCTCTGTGTGGAAAAAGTTGCCCCTCAAGTCACCTTTAAATCTTTCCCTCTCATCTTAAACCTACACCCTCTAGTTTTTGATTCCCTTTCCCTGAGAAAAAAACTGCGTGCATTCTCCCTACCTCAGCCTCTCATGATTTTATACACCTCTTCAGTCTCCTGTGCTCCAAAGAATAAAATCCTAGACTGCCCAACACTTCCCTGAAACTCAGACCCGCAAGTCTTGGCAACATTCTTGTTAATCTTCCTTGGAAGAGGAGGTTGCTGGGGCGTCAGATGTTTGTAACCTCTTTAGCCACAAGTGAAATTCCAGAGGACTGGAGAATAGCCAATGTTGTTCCTCTGTTAAAGAAGGGCATCAGAGACAAACCAGGAAAATAAAGGCCAGTGAGCCTTGTATCAGTTGTTGAAGAAGATTCTTTGGGATAGAATCTACTTTCATCTGGAAAATCATAGAATTATTGGGGATGGTCAGCATAGCTTTGTGTGGAGCAGGTAATGTCTTACAAACTGGATTAACCTTTTTGAGGAGTTGACAAAGATGATTGATGAGGGTAGGGCAGTGAAAGTTGTATGCATAGACTTTCGTAAAGCTTTCGACAATTCCAACATGGTAGGCTGATCCAAAAGATCAAGGCACATGGGATCCATGGAGATTTGGTAGATTGGATTCAAAATTTGTTTGGTCATCAAAACAGAAGGTAATGGTGGAGGGATGTTGTTCTGACTGGAGGTCTGTGACCAGTGGTGTTCTGCAAGGATCAGTGTTCGTACCTCTGTTTGTGATTATGTATGAATAATTTGGATAAAAATGTAGGTGGGCTGATTCGTAAATTTGCAGATGACACAAAAATTGGCAGAGTTGTGGATTGTGAAGAAAGTTGTCAAAGGATTCAGCAGGATACAGAAACATTGGAAATGTGGGCAGAGAAATAGCAGATGGCGTTTAATCTGGGCAAGTGTGAGGTTTTGCACTTAGTGAGGTCAAATGTAAGAGACAAATATATATGGTAAATGGCAGGACCTTAAGGAGCTTTTATGTACAGAGTGATCTTAGGGTGCAAGTCTATAGCCCCCTGAAAATCGCAATACAAGGAGATGGGATGGTAAAGAAGGTGTACGGCATGCTCGCATTTATTGGTCAAGGTGTTGAATATAAAAGTTAGGAAGTCATGTGCAGCTGTATAAAACTTTTGTTTGGCCACATTTGGAGTATTGTGTGCAGTTCTGGTTGCCACATTACGGAAAGGATATGGAGGTATTGGAGAGGGTGCAGATGTTCATTAGGATGTTGCGTGGATTAGAGAGCATGAGCTGTAAGGAGAGATTGGACAAACTTGGATTGTTTTCTCTGGAGCATCAGAGGCTGAGGGTCGACCTGATAGAAGTATATAAAATTGAGAGGCATAGACAGGGTAGATAGACAGAGTCATCTTCCCAGGGTGGAGATGTCAAATACCAGAGAGCATAGCTTTAAGGTGAGAGGGCGAAAGTTTAAAGGAGATTTGCGTGCCAAGTTTTCTTACACAGAGAGTGGTTGGTGCCTGGAATGTGTTGCCGGGGAGGAGGTGGAAGCAGATATGATAACAATGTTTAAGAGGCATTTAGACAGGCATATGAACATGCAGGGAATAAGATCAAAGAGTTGAATTTGTGTCTCAATGATCAGCATGGGAGAAATGAGTTTCAATTCATGGGGCACTGGCACCGGTAATAGGGAAAGAGGGAGCAGTTCCATTGGGTGAGGCTTCACTTGAATCAAGCTGGGACCAGTGTTCCAGCCTATCGAATAACTGGGACTGTAGATAAAGCTTTGATCTAAATAGTTGTGGGGACATCATGTGCAAAGAGAAGACATTACCTCCAACTTTGTCTTTTCATGACTGACTCTAACTGAAGGCTCTTTGAGTGCAGACAGCTTTGGAAAACAAGGTAGACACATCAATGGCACGAATAGAAATAAATGACCAAGATAGAATTGCCTTAACAGAGATGTGATTGCAAAGTGACCAAGGTTCAACCAATCATCCTCTAATTTCTGCCGTCTTCAACATGATGCCTCCAGCAGAGATGGCGAAGAGGATCGATGAGGGCAGGGTGGTGGATGTTGCCTACGTGGACTTTAGCAAGGCTTTTGACAAGGTCCCTCATGGTAGGCCATTCCAGAAGATTAGATCACATGGGATCCAGGGTGAGCTAACTAACTGAGTACAAAATTGGCTTGTGTGAATGAGTCAGAGGGTGGTAGTGATGCCATCAGATCCAATGTTCAGGACTGCAGGGGCTGTTCCTTCCATCCTGTAGACTACTGTGCTGCACCTCTGGTGTGCCTGTGCTGCCAGTGAGACAATACATACCCAAAGTATAACTCGGTCAGACTGTAACTCTCCCATTTTGGATATCAGTCCTCAGATGTTTGTGAGGAGGTCAGCTTGGCTGAGAGCAATTTTGCTGTGACTGAACTTGGTGCCCAGGTCAGTGTCAGTTAGTCTGTCCAGTTTTATCCCTTCTCTGAGCAGAACAATCAAACTGTTTTGGGGGTGTCAAGGAGACAAGCTCATGGGCTCATGTATAGGCCCAGCTGGGTAAGGATGGAAGATTTCCTTTACTGGAGGGCATTTGTGAACAACAATCCAGTGATTGTGGTCATTATTCCTAAAACAGGTTTTTGTTCCAAATTCCAAAGTATGAACTGAGCTTGAATTGCACAATTGCTGTGGTGGGATTTGAACTCAGACTGCAAACGTTAGCCCAGGACTCTGGATTACTCATCCAGTAACTGAGCCACTGCATCACCACTATGCCTCTGCTTATAATGTTAAAGATGCTATTCACTTCTTTAAGCACATTCTCAACCCACCTGACACTTTCAGTAAACTGTACTCATAATTGTACACGTAACCTGTCCACTCTCTCTGCAGTCATCTGTTTTAAAATCCAGGCACGGAGACTGTTGGGTAACAGGGGTGATGGTTTTTAGTCTCATTCATTTATCTCGTTTCTTCTTTACTAATATTATTACCTCAAAGTTCCTCACTCTCAATGGATCTTCCTTTTCCCACAATTTGGTTTTCTTTGTGTTTTAGAACATAGAACATAGAAAATCTACAGCACAATTCAGGCCCTTCGGCCCACAAAGCTGTGCCGAACATGTCCCTACCCTAGAAATTACTAGGCTTACCCATAGCCCTCCATTTTTCTCAGCTCCATGTACCTATCCAACAGTCTCTTAAAAGACCCTATCGTATCCGCCTCCACCACCGTTACCGGCAGCCCATTCCACGCACTCGCCACTCTGAGTAAAAAAACTTACCCCTGACATCTCCTCTATACCTACTCCTCAGCACTTTAAACCTGTGTCCTCTTGTGGCCACCATTTCAGCCCTGGGGAAAAGCCTCTGACTATCTACCTGATCAATACCTCTCATCATCTTATACACCTCTATCAGGTCCCCCTTCATCCTCCGAGTTCCCTCAACCTTTCATAATGCATTCCAGGCAGCATCCTTGTAAATCTCCTCTGCATCCTTTCTGTGGCTTCCACATCCTTCCCGTAGTGAGGTGACCAGAACGTGGGATCTGACCAGGGTCCTATATAGCTGCAACAATACCTCTCAGCTCCTAAATTCAATTCCCCAATTGATGAAGGACAATACACCATCTGCCTTCTTAACCACAGAGTCAACCTGTTCTCCAGGCTTAGCATTTGTTTCTGCCTCTGCATGCAGCATCTTGGATGTTGTGTTGAACATGGAATGTCAAATGTAGTCGACATGTGTTGACCCTGAGAGCGTGAGATGCCACATGTATGTGTCGGGTTGCACCCCTTCCAAACCACTACTGCAAACCCCACCAAAGGCAGGGCCATCAATGTAAGTGGCCTTGTCTGGCTCGGACCATGTTGGGGCACCCTCTGGGTCATGTGGTTGGAAAGTTTGGGATGTTGCCTCCACCAGACCAAAACATAATAAGTAAACACCTATTGACATTATGGCAGGAGGCTGTAGGGGCAGCTGTGGGCTTTCCACCTCATGGAATTTTACTGAACTAATACCCCTGATGTGTGTTGCAGATACTGTCATTGTCTAATTTACTCTACAGATGATCTCTTCCCTGGAGCCTGGATCCTGCCACTGGTCATGCCCATTTGTCTTCTCATTGCTACGAACTCTGCTGTGACTTATTGGAACGTGAAACAAAATAGATGCATAAAAGGTATGTTATAACAACAGTACAGGTCTGGAAATCCGCAGGGATTCTCCCAGTTTCCACTTGTAACTTCAGTGGAAAATTAGAGCCTTCCACATTTCCCTGTGGGCTCTGAAATGTTTCCCTGTGGGCTCTGTGGGCAGTAAATGTTGTCCCTGGAGAGTAGTTTACACCTTTATTCTTCCTACCAAACTGCACAACCTGACACTTCCCTATGCTGTATTCCATCTGCCACTTCTTTGCCCACTCTCTTAATCTGTCCAAGTCATTCTGGAGTCTTCCTGCCTCTGCATCACTACCTGCCCCTCCACTATCTTGGTATTAATCTGCAGACATGCCACAATGCCATCAGTTCCATCATCCAGATCATTAACGTATGAAGTGAAAAGTGACCCCTGCAGGACTCCACTGATCACCAACAACCATCCTGAAAAGGACCCCTTTATCCCCACTCTTCGACTTCTGCCAGTCAACTAATCTATGCTAATGCCTCGCCTCCAGCACCATGGGCTCTTGTTTAGCAGCCTTGTGGCACCTTGTCGAAGGCGTTCTGAAAATCCAAGTAAATAACAACAACCACCGACTCTCCTTTGTCTGTCCTGCTTGTTGCCTTGTCAAAGAATTCTAACAGATTTGTCAGACAAGATCTCCCCTTAACAAAACTGTGCTGACCTTGCCCTATTTTATCATGTCCTTCCAATTATTCTGGAATTTAATAATGGACTCTAAAAGCTTACCATCCACCAAGGTCAGGGACACTGGCCTATAATTTCCTGTCTTTTGCCTCGCTCCCTTCTTAAACATGGGTGTCACATTTGTGATTCTCCAGTTCTCTGGGACCTGCCCTGACTCCAGTGATTCTTGAACGATCACTACTGATGCTTCTACAGTCTCTTCAGCTACCTCAGAATCAGGTTTATTATTACTGTCTTATATAATGTGAAATTTTTGTTTTGCATCGGCAGTACAGTGCAAAGACATAAAATTACTGTAAATCACAAAACAAATAAATAAATAAGTAGTGTTTTAAAAACAAAGGAATAATAAGATCGAGTTCATGGACCATTCAGAAATCTGATGGTGAAGGGGAAGAAGCTGTTCCTGAATTGTTGAGTGTGGGTGTTCAGGCTCCCTTACCTCCTCCCTGACAGTAGTAATGAGAAGAGGGCATGTCCCGGATGGTGAAGGTCCTTAATGATGGATGCCACCTTCTTGTGGCATCGCCTCTTGAAGATGTCCTCGATGGTGGAACGGGTTGTGCCTGTGATGGAGCTGGCTGGGTCTACGACTCTCTGCAGCCTCTTGCGATCCTGTGTTTTGGAGGCTCCATACCAGGCTGTGATGCAACCAGTTAGAATGCTCTCCACTGTACATCTATAGAAATTTGCAAGTCTTTGATGATGTACAAAATCCCCCAAACTCCTAACGAAGTAGAGCCACTGGCATGCCTTCCTCAGTAATAGCCACTACACCCACCACTGCCCACTGACTTTCTTGAATGTCTGGCATATTACTGGTGTCTTCCACTCCAAAGACTGACACAAAAAGCCCGTTTAGTTCCTCCGCCGTTTCTCTGTTCCCCATTACTACTTCCCTAGCATCATTTTCAAGCAGTCCAATGTCTACTCTAGCCTCTCTCTTAACCTTTATGTATCTGAAAAAAACTTTAGGAATCTTCTTTTATGTTATTGGCTAGTTTACCCTCATATTTCATCTTCTCCCCCCCATTTCATTTTTTTGTTATCCTCTGTTGATTTTTAAAGGCTTCCCAATCCTCTGGCTTCCCAGTAATCTTCGCCATATTGTATGCCTTCTCTTTTGCTTTTATGCTGGCCCTGACTTCCCTTGTCAGCCATAGTTGCCTCATCCTCCCCTTAGAGATCCCTGCGCAAGGCAGAAAGAGGTGGGGATGGGAGGATATGCTTGCTAGTGGGGTCCCGTTGGAGATGGCGGAAGTGGCAGAGAATGATGTGTTGGATAAGTAGGCTGGTGGGATGAAATGTGAGGACAAGGGGGACCCTATCCCTGTTGGGTCTGGGAGGGGTGGGGGTGAGAACGGAGGTGCGGGAAATGGCAGAGATACGGGTGTGAGCTCTCTCGACCATAGTCAGGAGGAAGCCCCAGTTGGAAAAGATGGACAACTCGGATGTCCTGGAGTGAAAGCCTCATCATGGGAACAGATGAGGCAGAGAAATTGAAAAAGGATAGCATCCTTGCAAGAGACAGGGTGGGAGGAGCTGTAATTGAGGTAGCTGTGGGCATCGGTGGGTTTGCAGAAGATGTCAGTGGATAAGGAATCTCCTGAGATGGAGACAGAAAGATCAAGGAAGGAGAGGGAAGTGTCAGAAATACTCCAAGTGAATTGGTGAAAATTAGTGGCGAAATTTATGAAACTGTCAAGTTTCACATGTGTACCCGAGGTGGCACCACTGCAGACGTCGATATAGCGGAGAAAGAGTCGAAGAATGGGCCGGAGTAGGCGTGGAACAGAGACTGTTCAATGTGGCCAACGAAGAGGCAGGCATAGCTGGGGACCTTTGTCTGCAGAAAGTGAGAGGAATCAAAAGTAAAGTTGTTAAGGGTGAGGACAAGTTCAGCCAGGTGGAGGAGAGTGTTAGTGGAAGGGGACTGGCTCTATGTCTCTGGTCAAGAAAGAAGCGGAGGGCGGTGAGGCTGTCATGATGGGGAATGGAGGTATACAGGGACTGGACGTCCACAGTGAAAATGAGGTTGCGTGTGCCGACGAACTTAAAGCTATGGAAAAGTTGGAGAGCGTGTGATGTGTCACAGACGTAGGTGGGAAGGGGTTGGACCGGGGGTACAGGAGATTGTCCAGGTACGAGGATACGAGCTCCGGGACTCTGGATCCTGGCAACAGAGAACAGTGTCCATTCCCCTGACTATACTATCTCCAATTACAGCTACATTTCTCTTCTCTCCGCCCTCTTGAATGGCTCCCTGAGCCATGGTGCTCTGGTTAGGTTGCTCATCCTTCCTGCAGCATCATCTCCCCACCTCGTCCACACAGGGAGTTAGAATCTCAAACCTGTTAGACAAGTTCAAGGGCTGAGGCTCCTTCAACACTACATCCTGTACCCCTCTACCTGCCTCACTCTCAGTCACACCCTCCTGACCCTGACCACTGAGAGAATTTGATATAGTTAATCTAAGGAGTGCGACTGTCTCCTGAAACGCAGCATCCAGGTAATTCTCCCCCTCCCTGATGTACCTCCCACTCTGTCCTGATCTACCAAGTTCCACCAATACCCACCCCAGCCCTTATCACTCTGTTTCTTTCCCCTTCTCCATCCACTCATCTGCCCGTCACAAAGGGACACAAATACCCTAAAGGATAACTTGCAGGTTGAGCCAGTAGTAAGGAAGGCGAATGCAATGTTAGCATCCATTTCAAGGGGACGAGAATATAAAAGCAAGGATGTAATGCTGAGGATTTACAAGGTTTTGGTCAGACCACATTTGGAGTATTGTGAGCAGGTTTAGGCCCCATATCTAAGGAGGGAGGTGCTGGCATTGGAGAGGGTCCAGAGGAGGTTTACAAGAATGATCCTGGGAATGAAAGGGTTAACGTATGAGGAGTGTGATGGCTCTGGGCCTGTACTTACTGGAATTTAGAAGGATATGGGGGAGGGGGGATCTACTGAATAATGAAAGGCCTGGATAGAGTGGACATGGAGAGGACATTTCCACTAGTGGGGGAAGCTAGGACCAGAGGGCACAGGCTCAGAATAGAAGGATGTCCCTTTGGAACAGAGATGAGGAGGGATTTCTTTAGCCAGCGGGTTGGGTATCTGTGGAGTTCATTGTCACAGTTGGCTGTGGAGGCCAATCATTGGCTATATTTAAAGTGGAGGTTGATAGGTTCTTGATTAGCAAGGGCATCAAAGGTTACAGGGAGAAGGCAGGAGAATGAGGTTGAGAGGGAAAAATAAATCAGCCATGATCAAATAGTGGAGCAGACTCAATGGGCTGAATGGCCTCATTCTGCTCCTATGTCTTATGGTCTTATCATGTACACACTCCTGCCACTGGGTTTCCTCCCCCACCCCCTCGCACTCATCCCCCACGATTCCACGTTTCACCTTACCTACTTATTGGATCACATCATCTGCAGCCCTGTGTCACCTCCACCTTTCACCTCCCAACCTCTGTCACTATTCCCACTCTCCCCTCCTGCATATGCCTTTCACCCCTCCTCACCTGGATCCACCTGTCGCTTCCCAGCTCGCTCCACCCATTCCCTCACTTTCATACCAGCCATCTCCCCTCTATCTTTCAGTCCAGATGAAGAGTCTCGATCCAAAACGTCAACTGTCCATTTCCCTCCACAGATGCTGCCTGACCCGCTGAGTTCCTCCAGCATCTTGTCCGTCCCGGGAAGATGGGAGTTTCCCGAGTCCAGACAGTTGCTGCAGTGTCGGTTCCCACCAGGAGATAATGTTGGCGAGCTGTCCAAAGGTTGGTGCGGTTCCATGGTGCATGGTCCCCACCTGTTGCTGGAAACCGGTACTGCAGGGATTTCAGTCGGTAATTCAAAATCTTTGATCTGTGCAATGTTCAACAAAGCACAGGCTGGGAGTGTGGAGATTCCCAATGTGGGTCCTGGTGTTACAGGAGAACTGAGGGGAAGATGCCGGTCTGTATCCCGAGGGTGTAGGGAAGATCCATCAGTGCATTCAAAAATCATTGAAGTGGTTCTTGAAACCATGAACTTCATTCCCAGGGTCAACACACAAAACACTGGAGGAACTCAGCGGGTCAGGCAGCGTCTGTGGAGGGAAATAGACAGTCAATGTTTTGGGTCGAGACCCTTTATCTCCTTCTGGAGACGCTACTTGACCCGATGAGTTCCTCCAGCGTTTTGTGTGTTATCTGCAGTCTCATCCCTGGGGAATGCTTTCCTGAGCGGCCCAGGACATCTTACATTGTTTGACACCTGAGCTGTTTCGGCCACAAAGAATTTCTCCCAGAGGGTTTCCAGATATCATAAATAGTAAAATAAAAGCCATGCTGGGACTTCCACACAACGTGGAGAGATGGGAGAGGCTGGGATCATTCTCTTCAGAGCAGGGGAGGTGAGAGGGATATTAATGTGGGGCTCAGAATGGGGAAGGTTTGGTTCAGTAAATGAGGGGAAACTGTTTTCACAGGCAGGAGGGCAGTGAGCAGAGGACGCGGACTGAAGTCATCACAAAAGGAAGCGGAGGGAATGAGGGGAGATGCACCTCCAGACGTGACGATCCCAACACACTCCTGACTGACCTCCCTCATTCTCCCCTCCAGAAACTTACAGTCTTCTGACACTCTGCTGCCTGTGGCCTGACTATCACTGAGTCCCCTTCACCCAGTGCCCACCGAGAGGTTTAACCCGCCCTTATCCAATCTCTGCAGACCATTTAACCTGCTCCTCACCAGCGCTCTGGGACTGGTTTCAGAAGCTTCTGTGCAGTGACCTCGCCCTGGTTTCACTTGGTTCTGTATCAATGTTCTGGGACTCAGACTTGGGCAGAAAAGTGTTAAATGGAATTTAATTCAGAGAAAGGTGAGGTCATGCATTGGGGAGGTGCAACAAGAGAAGGGTATGTACAACCAACAGGAGGTGTGGAGGAACAGTGGGATGTTGCACTGAATGTCAACAGATCCTTAAAGGTCGCAGGATTAGTCAGTGAGGTGCTTAGTGGGGCAAACGGTGATTTCCTGAATATGAAATTAAACAAGATGCTGGAAACACTCAACAGGCCAGTCGGCATCTGTGGAGAGAGAAAGCCTGAGTGAACATTACATGTTACCCTATGTCAGAACTTGCTTGTTCCACAACCAACAGGAAAGGCAGGTTATCTGAACTAATTGAATTCAGTACTGAGTCCTGAAGGCTGCAACAGGCCTGGATGGAAGATGAGCTGCTGTTCCCTGAGCTCACACTGGACTTCACTGGAACAGCGCAAAAGGCCAAAGAAAGATGGATCAGAGTGGGAGTGGAATGAATAATTAAACTAACGGGCAACTGGAACCTCGGGGTCACCCTTGTGGACTGAATGCAGGTGCTCTGTAAAGCAGTCACCCAATCTGCCATTGGTTTCTTCAATGCAGAGACCACATCGTGAGCACCAAATGCAGTGCATTAGATCGGAAGAAGTGCAGGGGAATCATGGCTTCATTTTGAAGGTGGGTCACAATCTCCAAATTACCAGGACCAGCCCAGCCCAGCCCCTCCCATCTGGAACGAGTGACCTTTACTCAACCTGGTCCTTCAATGCACAGTGAAAGTGAAAGTTTTCAGGGAGCAGCTGCTGTGAAAGTGCTCACGGATTGAGTGGAAAAGGGAGAGTACCTGGGATCAGATTCTCAGAATGAGGTGAGTCCCAATAATTCTTGAATTTTGGAAGTTTTCCCGCTCAGTGGGGTTGTGCTGCTTCTGTCAACAATGAAAGATGTGAGAAGTTAAATAGGAATCTGCTGGGGATTGTCTTGTGAGAAACTGAGAGCTTTAGAGAATGTCTCTGAACAGCTTCACTGTGCTTGGCCTGATCAGTGTCAGGGAGTGGTGGCTAATGGATGGTTTGGACAGGGAACTCCGAGTCAGAGCAACCAAAACAGGAATGGAAGCAAAAGAAAGGAACATCGTTTTGTGGTGGTCATTTAATGAAACGTTACCTACCAGATGTTTACATTTCAAGTCAAAGAATTAAACTCTGCAGATATTTGCTCTTTCCCGTTCACTTGAAACAAATCTTTAACTCAGTAACTCCATGTTAAATATCTTAAATCTGCATTGACTGCCATGTGTTACTGTGCTGAGGTCTGGTTGCCCAGAGATTCTAGTCTACAGAATGGAGCGGCGAAGGGAGCAGCAGCAGAGTGCCAGTGACTGATATCAACCTCTGCGCAGGACCACTAGTAGATCTACTGGGACACTGTTCTGTAGCTGAACCAATGAGAAAACTTGCTACAGATGGGGAAACGTGAAACAGAATGGGAAATGTTGGGAAACGTGCAAAAGACCAGCCAGTGTCCATGGTGGCTGGATCTCCATTGGGACTGAAGAAGGGCTGTGAGCACTTGCCCACAGAGTGAATTTCACCCATTTTGTGAAACACATTCAGTGTGTGGCACTAATTCCCAGTAACCCATAAGGTCATGAAATTGGTTGAAACAGGTGTTTTTTTTTACAGTTAAAACCTGGTTGACGTCATGTATATTTGTTACCGGAGGAATAATCCAGAGACCTGAATTCAAATCCCACCACAGAAAATTTGGGTAGTAATCTGGAATTCTTTTTAATAAAAGCCACTCATAACGGTGATCAGGGAACTATTGAGTTCTCTAATGCCCTTCATCTGTTCCCCCTGAACCAGTCTGCCCTGGACTACATGTGACTGCAGACCCATTCATGTGGTGGATCGTAAATGGCCAAGGGAGCAAAATGAATTAAAAATAAAACCCAGTCACATTGGCTGACATGGGAACTGTACGTCTTTGCTGTGCTGAACACTGGGTCTAGCTTCACACCGGGTCTAGCTTCACACCATAAAAAGAACCCTCTCCAGGGCAGTCATGGAACAACTGTATGAATAGCTGCACGACAGTATTCTGTGTGCGAACATCCCTCGTACCCCGTGCTGTGAATGGTCCCATGTGAGAGGAGCAATGGTCAGTGAGGCAGTGACGGCAGAATGTAGCTGCAATCAGTGAGGCTTCAAGTGAAGTGAACATTGAAAACTGAGGCTGGCAGATGCTGTGGTCAAGACTCCTTAATCCACGTTTCATTCCTGACCTCAGAGAACGTGGAGGGAACGTGTGATGTGCAACTTGTGATATGTTTAGGTGTGCAGCTGATGCTGGGAAATGTCCGGCACACTCTGGTTACCTGTGTGTGGGAGTGCCTGGGTCAATCTCCCAAGTGGGTGCAAGTTCACCCAGAAATTATTACTTCGGAAACTTTTTGGGAGTCTTTGCAAGGCTTTATCAGGTAATGTCTGGAAACTGATACATCTGAGGAACGTGATGATCGACATCCCAGAGGTAGCGATGGAGACAGTGGATCCTCTGGTTTCAACTTCCAAAGTCTGATCCATTCTGGACCGGTTCTTCATTTTGTCTTCCATGAGTATCTTTGTTGCCATTTAATCATCTCCTGTTCTCCAGCGGTGTATTTGCCTGGTCAGTTCTGTCACTTTTTATCTGCTATTCATCTACAATATTCCCCGACCTCAAAGACCCTGGCATGAAATATTGACCAACCTCCTTTCTTCACAAATCCTGCCTCCCTTACTGGGTATTGCCAGCCTTCCCCACTTTCGTTTTCATGTTCAGGACGTGCTGTATTTAGCTTTTTATTTACAATGACAGTTTTAACAAGTGACAGTGTTAACCAATTACAAACATCAGTTTCATAATTTCACATCAGATAAAAACCCCTCTGTTCAGTGTTGGAAAGGGGAATGCAGCACCTTGTGGACAGTGGATGATCTGTCATCATTATGAAAGGTGTGTTGTCCATTGACACATCAGTGTGGCTTTCAGGATTTTTTGTTCACACCTGTACGGAAAATGTACAGAAGAGTTCCCACACCACCTTGACACAAATGTTTAACATCAGGTTGGGCATTAGGTTTGATTGACTAGCTTTGAGATGATCACGTCATTGATTGGCTGCTGTCCTCTTTGATGGACGGCTTGAATTTCATCCATTTAATCCACAATCAGTTTCAGGTTTTAAACCCTGAGCAAGTTGGTTGCAATGTGTTAGTGAATATTTGGGCTCATTTTAAGGTTGTAAGATGTTCCCTCACACATGAAGCAAGTTTCGGTTTTTATGCTGTATTTTTTTTAGAGAAATTGAATAGTGATGATTTTGCTTAGTGCATTAAAATCAACATTTTAACAAGTTACTGTTCCTGCCACTGTCCCTCGTGGATGAAACGACTTTACCCAATGCTCCTGGCTGGTCTGTCGCCTTCCACCCTTCACAAACACGGAATCCTCTGCTGTGTAAATCTCAGCCCGCTCCAGATCCCTCAGTGTGAGAACTCTCATCCTTATGTTCAAGTCATTCCATAGTCCTGTCACAGCCTTTCTCCTCAGTCCCTCCTGAGATATCGGTGCTTCTCTAGTTCTGGCCTCGCGTGCATCCTCCACTGTAGTTGCTCCACCAGTGGCAGTATTAGCTTCATCCACCAGGATCCCCAGCTCTGGAATTCCCCCAGAAATCTCTGTCTCTCTACCTTATTTGCCTCAATGCTGGTCCTTAAATCCTACCTCATCTTCCATGCTGGAGGAACTCAGCAAGTCAGGCAGCATCAATGAAGGGAAACAGACAGTCAATGTTTTAGGATCGAGAACCTTCATCTGGACTGATGAAGGGTCTTGACCTGAAACATTGACTGTCCATTTCCCTCCACAGATGCTGCCTGACCCGCTGAGTTCCTCCAGCATCTTGTGTGTTGCTCCAGATTCCAGCAGCTGCAGTCTCTTGTCTCTCTCTCAAATCCTACCTGTTTGACTGATTTGTCCCCTGCCCCAACATCTCATCATGTAGTTCAGCATCAGCTTTTCTTTGGTAATGGTCCAACGAGATAACTTGGGATAGTTTACAAAAAACCTGGCATTTATATTGTGTTGTTCACAACCACAGAACGTCCCAATGTGCTCTATGGTCAATTAGTTCTGCGGTATCGTCACAGTTAAAGGAAAGAAGTTAAAGGTGTCAGAAAAGGTTCTTTTACTCTTTTCCATTTTAGTTCCTAATCAGTTCACTGCTTCTCCAAACAACCCTTCTACTGGGAACGTGCTGCAAAAGACCTTTGGATTCCCTTTTATCTCAGCTACACCTTTGGATTCACTTTTTATTTTAGCCTGACTTTTGTTTGTTCTCTTTCTTTTTTACTACTGAATACATTGTATTAAATCGTACTTAAGATTACAATACTCTCAATCAATAATCACATATAGTAGTTAGTTAATAAAGGAAGAAAAAAAATTGAAATATTTTATTACAAAAAAACTAACCCCACTACCAAAACCTGAAGCTGTTAGATAGAAGAAACAGCAAGGAAAAAACTTTAAAAAAACATAACAGTGTCAGCCAATATCTGCGTTCTAGTCCCCAAATCAGAAATTTTGAAAATAATTCAAAAAGGGTCCCCACAGGGTTTGAAAGTCTTGGTTAGATTCAAAAACTGAAAAGCAAATCTTCTCTAGATTCAAATATGACATAACATCCCGTAACCATTGAACATGCGTAGGCGGAGTAGCTTCCTTCCATTTAAGCAATACTTCTCTCCTGGCTATAAGAGAAATAAAAGCCAGAATATGTAAATCAGAAGCCTTCAAAGTTATATCTTTTTCTCTAACAATCCCAAATAGTGCAGTCAAAGGATTAGGTTTAAAATTTATTTTAACAAGTGCAGAAAAAGTATGAAAGACCTCTGTCCAATATTTTTAAGACTCTGACACGTCCAAAACATGTGAATTAAGGAAGCCACTCCGTTATTGCATTTATCACAGTAAGGAGATATATCAGAATGAAAATGGGATAATTTATCTTTAGACAAGTGAGCTCTATGGACCACTTTAAATTGAACGAGAGAATGACGAGCACATAATGATGAAGTATTAACCAGTTTGAAAATTTCATTCCAAGTTTCCTCAGAAATTGACATCTGCAAATCTTATTCCCAAGCATTTTTTATTTTATCTAGTGGCACCTTACTCATTCCTAATAATCTGTCATAAATATTAGAAATTGAACCATCCTGAAAGGGTTCCAAATTAAAAATTACATCTAATAAATTCTTATCAGGACACAAAGGAAAAGAATGTAATTGAGATCGAAGAAAATCTCTAACTTGTAAATATCTAAAAAAAAAGAGTTTTTGGTAAATTATACTTGGTAGACAATTGTGCAAACGAAGAAACGTTTCATCCAACAAACAGATCTTAAAAACAAGTAATACCTAATTTGTCCTATTCTTTAAAAACTACATCAGTCATAGAAGGTGTAAAAAAGTGATTAGAAAAAATAGGACTGCACAAAGAAAAACCTCAATAAACCAAAATATTTTCTAAATTGTACCCAAATCCTCAAGGCATGTTTAACTACTAAATTATCTGTTAGTTTATTTAATGATATTGGAAGTGAAGAACCAAGCAAAGAGATAATAGAAAATTTTTTAACAGATAATTTCCGAAGAGACCCATACTGGATAAGCCTCTTGATTAATGTAATGTAACCAAAACGTAAGATTTTGTATATTGACTGCCCAGTAATAAAATCTAAAATTAGGTAAGGCTAAACCTCCATTCTTTTTAACCTTCTGAAGGTGAACTCTATTTAATCTAGGATGTTTATTATTCCATATGTAAGAAGATATAATGACTCAAGAGAATCAAAGAAGGATTTAGGAATAAAAACAGGTAAAGCCTGAAATAGATATACAAATTTAGGTAAAATATTCATTTTAATAACATTAATTTGGCCAATCAATGATATAGAAAGGGGGGACCAACTTGATAAAACCCTTTTCACGTAATGTAGCAAGGTGAAAAAATTTTCTTTAAATAAATGCTTATAATTTTTAGTGATTGACACCCCCAGATAGGTAAAATGATTTCTTACAATTTTAAAGGGAATGTTAATATCAAATGATACCAAGTTATTCAAAGGAAAAAGTTCACTCTTGTATAAGTTCAATTTGTAGCCTGAAAAACAACTAAAGCGAGAAAGTAAAGAAAGCATAGGAGGTAATGAGGCTTCAACATTAGATATAAAAAGTAATAAATCATCAGCATATAACGAAACTTTATGGTTATTACCTCTTCTGGAGATACCAAAGATATCTCCAGATTCTCGGAAAGAAATAGCTAAAGGTTCTAAGGCCAAATCAAAGAGCAAAGGGCTCAGAGGACATCCCTGTCTGGTTCCACATTGAAGTTTAAAAGGTTTAGAGTTTTGAAAATTAGTAAGAACACGAGCAGGAGGGGATAAATAAAGTAATTTAATCCATTGGATAAATTCAGGCCCAAAATTAAATTTCTCTAGGGTTTTAAATAAGTTATTCCATTCAATCCGATCAAAGGCCTTCTCAGCATCTAAAGATATCACACATTCCGATATTTCCTTAGAGGGAGAATAAATAATATTCAATAAATGCCGAATATTAAAATGAGAATATTGTAGCGGTTGCTACCGCGGAATAAAACAAGACTGTACTCGGAGGATTGCCAAACAGAACTGGTTTATTTTCCCACCTTGCGCGGGCCCTTTAAGGGAGAATGTTCCCGCCCAAAACAACCGGCAATGACGTAAGTCCTACGTCATCAGGACTTTCTCGCGTGCAGGTTCTCCCCGTCGCTCGGAAAGACGAGGCCCGCCGCCATCTTGGGCCTCGTCGCTCCGACGCCGCGCGACCCGACTGCCGAGCCGGTTCGCCCGACTAGACGGTGAGTCGCCACACAACCCCCCCCAGAACCGACGATACAGTCCCCAAGGTCCGTGGGCTGTGCCAGCTGCCGCTTAGGGGGGCGGCCTCTGCATCGCGGCGTGGCAACCTCGACAGGCTGTTGCAGATCCAAATGGGCCGGTTTGAGACAGTCCGCCATGAAAACCTGTTCCCTGCCTCCGATGTCCAAAATAACAGTGGATCCATTATCCTGTATGACTCGGAACGGTCCCTCATATGGTCGTTGCAATGGCGCCCGAGGTGTGCCCCTGCGAACGAAAACAAACTTACAGTCCCGTAGTTCCTTGGGCTGGCAGGATGGGGCTTGACCGTGCCGTGAGGTGGGAATCGGGGCCAAGGCACCAAGCTTCTCGCGCAGTCTTTGTAGGACTGCTGGGGGTTGTTCCCCTTGGTCCCGAAGGGCAGGTATGAAATCCCCGGGGACAACTAGTGGCGCCCCGTATACAAGCTTAGCTGATGAAGTGCGGAGGTCTTCTTTGGGGGCAGTGCGTATGCCGAGCAGGACCCAAGGCAGCTCGTCAATCCAGTTAGGACCCTTCAGGCGGGTCATCAAGGCCGATTTCAGATGGCGGTGAAAACGTTCCACCAACCCGTTTGATTGAGGATGGTAGGCCGTGGTGGTGTGCAGCTGCGTCCCTAGCAGGTTCGCTAATGCAGCCCGGAGACTGGAAGTGAATTGGGTGCCTCTGTCTGAAGTGATGTGGGCCGGAACGCCAAAACGTGAGACCCAAGTTGTGAGTAGCGCCCGGGCGCAGGAATCAGTTGTGATGTCAGTCAGGGGGGTTGCCTCAGGCCACCTCGTGAACCGGTCCACGATGGTAAGGAGGTACCGGGCTCCTCTTGAAACCGGCAGAGGGCCCATGAGGTCGACGTGTATGTGGTCGAACCTCTTACGGGTAGGCTCGAACTGCTGTGGTGGGACCTTGGTGTGTCGCTGGATTTTTGACGTCTGGCAGTGTGGACAAGTCCTGGCCCACTCACTGACCTGTTTGCGCAGGCCATGCCAGACAAACTTGCTGGCGACCAGTCGGACAGTAGATCTGATGGACGGGTGCGCCAACCCATGTACTGAGTCAAAAACGCGTCTCCGCCAGGCTGCAGGGTCTATAGGGCGGGGCTGACCAGTCGCAACGTCGCAAAGTAGGGTCCGCTGACCTGGACCAACCAAGAAATCTCGGAGCTGCAGACCCGAGACTGCGGTTCTGTAGCTGGGCAGTTCGTCGTCGGCTTGCTGTGCGTCAGCTAGGGCCGTGTAGTCGACACCCAAGGATAGGTTGTGGATGGTTGGTCTGGAAAGTGCATCAGCAACGACATTATCCTTTCCGGAGACATGTTGGATGTCAGTTGTGAACTCGGAAATGTAGGATAAATGTCTCTGCTGACGAGCTGACCAGGGATCGGAGACTTTGGAGAAGGCAAAGGACAGAGGCTTATGATCGGTGAAAGCGGTGAAAGGCCTGCCTTCTAGAAAGTATCGGAAATGCCGGACCGCCAGATACAGCGCTAGAAGTTCCCGATCAAAAGCGATGTACTTCAGTTCGGGCGGTCTAAGGTGCTTGCTGAAAAATGCCAAGGGTCGCCAGCAGCCTGCGAGTAGCTGTTCCAGTACCCCACCCACCGCGGTGTTGGACGCGTCTACCGTGAGGGCAGTCGGGACGTCAGTCCTGGGGTGTACCAGCATCGTAGCATCTGCCAGGGCGTCTTTGGCCTTAACGAAAGCAGCCGCAGCCTCGTCAGTCCAGGTGATGTCCTTGCCCTTACCAGCCAGCAGCGAGAGCAGAGGGCGCATGATACGGGCTGCTGCAGGGATGAAACGATGGTAAAAGTTGACCATCCCAAGGAATTCCTGTAGGCCTTTGACGGTGTCGGGGCTGGCAAAATGGCGGATAGCATCCACCTTGGCGGGTAGGGGTGTTGCCCCGTCGCTGGTGATTTTGTGGCCGAGGAAATCGATAGAGTCGAGTTCGAATTGGCACTTGGACGGGTTGATCGTGAGGCCGAAATCGCGGAGGCGGGAATACAGCTGGCGGAGGTGGGAAAGGTGTTCCTGGCGGTTACGGCTGGCGATCAGTATGTCGTCCAAGTAAATGAACACGAAGTCCAGGTCTCGGCCTACCGCGTCCATCAGCCGCTGGAAGGTCTGCGCGCCATTCTTAAGGCCGAACGGCATCCGAAGGAATTCGAACAGGCCGAATGGGGTGATAATCGCAGTTTTGGGGACGTCATCCGGATGGACCGGGATTTGGTGGTATCCCCTAACGAGGTCCACTTTGGAAAAGATGCGGGCCCCGTGTAAGTTCGCTGTGAAGTCCTGGATGGGAGGGATGGGATAGCGGTCCGGGGTGGTGGCGTCATTCAGCCTGCGGTAGTCGCCGCAGGGCCTCCACCCTCCGGTGGCTTTGGGGACCATGTGCAGGGGGGAGGCCCAGGGGCTGTCTGACCTGCCAACAATCCCCAGCTCCTCCATGTGACGGAACTCTTCCTTTGCCAGGCGGAGCTTGTCTGGAGGTAATCATCATGCTCGGGCATGAAGGGTTGGCCCTGTGGTAATGACATGGTGTCGTACCCCGTGTGTGGGCCTAGAATTTGTAAACAAAGGTGCCAAAATCGATGGGAATTCGGCTAGGAGCTTGGCGAAATCGTCGCCAGAAAGGGAAATGGAGTCCAGGCGCGGGGCTGGTGGGCTGATTTCTCCCAGGGGATAGGTCCGGAGAGTGCTAGAGTGGATTAACCGCTTCCTTCGCAGGTCGACTAACAGGTTGTGGGCCCGAAGGAAATCGGCTCCTAGGAGTGGTCGGGCGACGGTGGCAAGGGTAAAGGTCCAGGTAAAACGGCTGCCGCCAAAGTGTAATTGAAGCGTACGGGTGCCGAAAGACCGTATCGTTGTACCGTTGGCGGCATTGAGTAGAGGACCTGGTGGCCTGTCACGAGTGTCGCGGCCTGTTGGGGGCAAAATACTGACCTCCGCTTCAGTATCAATGAGGAAACACCGTCCAGATTTCTTGTCCTGAACGAATAGGAGGCTCTGTCGGCGGCCAGCCGCCGTAGCCATCAGCGGCGGTTGGCCCTGGCGTTTCCCTGAAACTTGCAGGGTGGGCAGCATCGACGGGCCTCCGCACCCCACCTCTGATGGTAGAAGCACATCTGGTCACCCGTGTCGTCGTCTGCGTTCCTGGGGAGTGGCTGCTCGGTTGCTGGGGCCGGGCGAGGTGGGCGTTGGGCTCGCGGCCCGGTGATTTGACTGACGGACGAACCGCTCTCGCGCTTGGCCCTCCACAGGACATATGCCCGGGTGGCCACCTCACGGGGGTTGCTGAAGTCAGCGTCAGCTAACAACAAGCGGATGTCATCAGGGAGCTGTTCGAGGAAGGCCTGTTCGAACATCAGGCATGGCTTGTGTCCCTCGGCCAATGCCAGCATCTCATTCATTAGGGCAGATGGGCATCTGTCCCCCAGGCCATCCAGATGAAGCAGGCGGGCAGCGTGCTCACGACGAGAGAGGCCGAAGGTCCGGATCAAAAGGTCTTTGAAAGCCGGGTACTTATCTTCCTCCGGAGGTGACTGGATGAAGTCTCCAACCTGGGCGGCTGTCTCCTGGTCCAGAGAGCTAACCACATAGTAGTACTTCGTGGAGTCGGAGGTGATCTGCCGAAGGTGGAATTTCGCTTCGGCCTGGTCAAACCAGACGCTGGGCCGAAGTGTCCAAAAGGTGGGCAGCTTGAGGGCCACTGCGTTGGCTGCTGCGCTGTCATCCATTTCGTGGGTCCAAAAGCCGTTTGGACCGTCGGGGTCACCAATGTAGCGGTGGCTACCGCAGAATAAAACAAGACTTTACTCGGAGGATTGCCAAACAGAACTGGTTTATTTTCCCGCCTTGCGTGGGCCCTTTAAGGGAGAATGTTCCCGCCCAAAACAACCGGCAATGACATAAGTCCTATGTCATCAGGACTTTCCCGCGCGCGGGTTCTCCCCGTCGCTCGGAAAGACGAGGCCCGCCGCCATCTTGGGCCTTGTCGCTCCGACGCCGCGCGACCCGACTGCCGAGCCGGTTCGCCCGACTAGACGGTGAGTCGCTACAATATCGATTTTTAATAAAACCAGTCTGATCATCGGATATAAATGAAGGTAAGATATTTTCCAATCTACGAGCTGGAACTTTAGATAAAATTTTAACATCCAGATTAAGTAGCGCAATTGGTCTGTACGAAGTGCATTCTGTTGGGTTCTTATTTTTCTTAACAATAAGTGAAATAGAAGCTTCATAAAAAGATTGTGGTAGTCTACAATTTAAAAGAATCCGAAAAGAACAGCACATAAATGAGGTATAAGCAAAGAGGAAAAAGCCTTATAGAATTCTCCGGGAAATCCATCTGGACCCGGAGTCTTTCCAGAATGTAAAGATCGCACAGCCTCGGTGATTTCCTCGTATGTAATAGATTGATCCAACTGTTTGATTTTCAGTGGAAAGTGTAGGAACATTTAATTGGTCAAAGAAATTATCCATTACAGTATTATCTTTGGGAAAATTAGAACTGTAAAGTTTAGAATAGAATTCTCTAAAAGTATCATTTATTTCTAAAAGATCAGTTGTCCTCTCGCCATTGGCTTTCGAAATTTCTTTAATTTGTCATCGAGCTCTGGAAATTTTAAATTGGTTAGCTAGTAATTTACCTGTTTTATCTCCATGAATATAAAATTGACTTTTATCTTTTAAAAGTTGACTTTCAATTGGATAAGTTAAAAGAAGATCATATTTAGTTTTAATTTCAACTCGCCTTTTATATAAAAGTGGATCTGGATCCAAAGCATAGTTTTGATCTAATAGTTTCAATTGATCAACTAGATCAGCTTTTTCTCTGTCAGCTTTTTTCCTAATGCTTGCCGTATAAGACATAATTTGACATCTAATAAAGGCTTTGAAAGTATCCCAAACGATAAGACTAGAAATCTCTTCCAATGAATTCTCTTTTAAAAAAAGAATAATTTGTTTCTCCATAAATTGAAAAAAATTTTTATCAGATAACAAGGTTAGGTTAAAACGCCAAAATCTATTTGTCTGAGGAAGCCCAGGGAAATTTAAAGAGAGAAGCACAGGAGCATGATCTGAAAGAGCAATCTCTTTGACTATAAAGGATCGAACTGATGAAATCATTTGGTTATCAATAAAAAAGTAATCAATCCTGGAATACGTATGGTGAACATGAGAGAAAAAGGAATATTCCTTATCCTCTGGATGCGAAAAACACCAGGCGTCAATAACCCCAGTTTTCATTAAAAACGATTGAAGAAATAAAGCTGATTTATTAGGAACCACTAATTTAGTAGATGACCTATCTAATTTGGGATCTAACCAGAGATTAAAATCTCCTCCCAAGACCAAAGAATAAAAGTTCAAGTCTGGTAGAAATGACAAAAATTGTTCAAAAAATCCTAGGTCATCTGTATTTGGAGCATAAATATTAGCCAATACCATTATTTATTTAACAAAACAACCATTAGTATCAGTTATACTGGTCAAATGAAACTGTCTTATCTATAAGAATTGAAACTCCTCTAGATTTAGCTTGAAAAGAAGAATGAAATTGGAGCCCATTCCATCGATTTAAAAAAACGTGAAATATCACAATTGCAAATGTGAGTTTCTTGTAGAAAGATAATAGAGGCTTTAAGTTTTTTTTACTATAGGCAAAAATCTTTTTTCACTTTAAAGGATGATTTAAGCCTTTCACATTAAAACTAAGTAAATTAATAACTCGATCCATTATAATATTATTTGAATGTAGGTAAAAAAAAATGATGAGCAAACCATTGAAAAATACAGATAAAAAGTACAACAGTAGAATTACAGATAAAGTAACTAGGCAGCAGATTTGGCTGACAGCCCAGAACAGTTTCCCAAGAAAACCCCCCACCCCCTCCCAACACCCAAAGAAAAGAAGCCAGTTTAGAAGCAGCTGGCAGCTACCTACAGACAGCATAACCCCAAATTATCTCTCCTAATTAACTTCAAGGTTAGTGAATTTCCAACCCAGACATAACAATGAGATAAACAATGAAACCACAATGAACAAATGTAAAAAAACAAGTGTTCTTCGTTCAACGCAACTTAAAATGTTGCTTTTTTCTTATTTCAAGCTACATTGCAAAAAAAGATTCAAAAAAAGAACAAAACAGAAAAGAATCAAAAAGAAACATTATCATCCCAAAAATTAGTAAGTGGTTACTAGAAAAAAACCCAAAAAAAATATAGAAAACAGAAAGTGTTCATAACGAGGAATGTAGAATCATTCAGTAGGAGTTTCCAGAAAAATCTGGGCTTCTTCCAAGGATCAAAACCATTTTTTGCGAGCTGTTTTTAAGTATGATCCTGAGTCTTGCCGGGAATTGAAGTGACGGCTTGCGCCCTTTCTGATACAGGTCCGCCATAACCTTTTTGAATTTAACCCGTTCCTTCATAACCTCCAGTGAGTAATCTTCAACGATTCTAATTTGATAATCTTGGAAATTAATCATCCCTTGATGCTGTGCCTCCCGAATTAGAAGCTCCTTAGTTTGAAAGTCATGGAGAGAGATGATAATTGATCTAGGTTTAACTTGCGTAGGAGGTTTGAAAAAAAAGTATTCTGTGTGCTTGATCAATCTTAGGCAAAGATTCTAGAATACCAGGGAATAACTGAGCCAAAAACTCCATCACTGGTAACTGAGTCCCAATAATCTTTTGGGCTGTCTTGATAACTCTCTGCAAAGCCTTCTGCTCCTTCCTAGTGCAGCTGGCATACCAAGCAGTAATGCTGTATGTCAGGATGCTCTCCACTGCACACCAGTAGAAGTTCACTAGAATGTTCTGAGACAGTCTGGCTCTCCTCAATTTCCTCAAAAAATAGAGGCGTTGCTGTGCCTTCCTAATAACAGCTGAAGTGTGTATTGCCCAGGAAAAGTGATGTATGCCCCCAGGAACTTAAAACTGGAGACTCTCTCCACAGTCTCGCCACCAATGAACACTGGATCAAGACCTATCTTCCTTGACTTCCTGAAATCCACCACAATCTCTTTAGTCTTTTGGGTGTTAAGAATGAGATTGTTGGCAGAACACCAGGCTGTCAGGTTTTGTACCTCATCCCTGTATGCCAATTCATTATTGTTCATGATCAGGCCAATAACTGTCGTGTCGTCTGCAAACTTTATGATGGTGTTTGTTTCATGGACGGATGAACAGTCATGAGTAAAAAGGGCATACAGGAAGGGACTCAGCACACACCCCTGGGGAACACCAGTATTCAGGGTGAGGGTGGAAGATATGTGCCCTCCTAACCTGACATTCTGCGGACGATTGGTCAGAAAGTCCATAATCCAGTTACAGATTGTTGTATTCAGGCCCAGGCTGTGGAGTTTGGACACTAGTCTGCTGGCAATAACTGTGTTAAAGGCTGAACTGAAGTCCAAAAAGAGCATCCTGACATACGTATCCGGTCTTTCCAGGTATGCCAGAGCAGTATGGAAGGCGAGATTAATTGCATCCTTCATTGATCTATTTGCCCGATAGGCAAACTGGTGCTGGTCCACGGTGGCAGGGATAGCATGTTTAATGTGCTTCAAAATCAGTCTCTCGAAACATTTGGCTATGATTGGTGTAAGTGCAATCGGGCGATAATCATTCAGGCAGCACACGTTTTTTTGCTTAGGAATGGGCACAATGATTGTTGATTTAAAACACATAGGGAGAACAGCATATGTCAGGGAGAGGTTAAAGATGTTAGTGAAAACCCCAGCTAACTGGTTAGCGCATGCCTGAAGCACATGCCCTGGTACACCATCAGGTCTGGCTGCTTTCCTTGCGTTGACACTGTGTAGTATCCTACTGACCTCATTAGTATCAAGTACCAGTCCATAAGGATCTTGAGGCAGTCTAACCATTTCCTTGCTGTAGTTCTCCCTGTCAAAGCAGGCAAAGAACTTATTAAGGACCTCTGCCAGTGAGATGTTACAATTTACAGGCTGGGTGTCTTTCATTTTATAATCAGTGAAAGCCTGTACTCCTTGCCACATTCGACGGGGATTATTTTTGTTAAAACTATCCTCAATCCTAAATTTGTAGTAGTGTTTTGCTGTTTTGATGCCGCGTTTAAAATTTGCTCTAGCTAGACTATAGGCAATGGTGTCTCTCGCTCTGTAAGCAGCATCTCTAGTCTTTAGCAGCTTCCTAACCTGTGTATTCATCCAGGGTTTCTGATTCGGAAACACCCGAATTTTCTTAACAGTGGTAACATTATCTGTGCAAAAGTTGATATATGATAGTACTAATAAGGTGTATTGTTCAAGGTCTATAGCAGCGTTGTTTTCTGCAGTAGGGTTGTTATCAGCAAAAAGACTCCAGACAGTGTTCTCAAAACAGTCCTGCAGCTGTGATAGTGCTGTCTCAGGCCAGATTCTCACCTCTCTACTAGATGGTTTAACCCTGTTAATGAATGGTTTATACACTGGTAACATTAACAGAGAGAGATGATCAGATTGCCCTAGGTGGCGGCATGGCACAGCTTTGTATGCATTATCTATATTGGTGTAAACATGTATTAATGAACATACAAAGACCGCCTCCCTTCTTCTTACCGGATTCAGCTGTTCTATCCGCACGGTGGAGTGTGCGGCCCTCTAGCTCCACAGCAACGTCAGGAATATTGCAGTTCAGCCATGTCTCAGTCAGAGTCAGGATACAGCAGTTCTTTGTTCCCTGTTGCGTTGTTACCCACAATCTTAGTTCGTCCATCTTATTGGAAAGGGATCGAACGTTTGCAAGAAGGATGGTTGGGAGAGATAGTTTATGCGGCATAGCTTTTAACTTACCTTGTAGCCCCGCTCGCTTCCCCTGCCTCTGCTTCCGATCTCTCCGCCGCCAACTTTCTCCTGGGGGAGTAAACCAAACTGATCCTGGTAAACTGATGATCTCCGCTGGTATTTCCTTGCAGTCAAACAGATAAAGACTGCATTTAGTGCAGATTCTTAGAAGGTCGTAACGGTTGTAGACTAAACTCGCTTCTACGTTACAATCCAAAATAAACACTGATAAAATCATCGATTTTCCCATCCAAAACCGAAAGAAAGGCTTTGTTCACTTCAATTCGTCCTTCATGATCTTCCAGTCTTCTTTGAAAAGAATCAAGTTTAGCATTAATTTGGTGAAACTGCTCGAAAATAGCTTCTAAAGTTACAGGAGGAACATCTTCCTTAGTGGTTTTCATAGCCTTAGCACTCCTTGTATTCATAGTAAAATAAAATCACGTTTAAATTTACTACCAAGGGTGAAAAGGAAGGATTTCAAGTCGGGTTGTAAAGGTTAGATACAGTGAGAGCAGCAACAAATAGCTGTTACTCCATCAATGGCCAGCAGAGACTCTCTGTTCTCTTTAATGAAAGGAGAAAGCCAGACTTTGGACTGTAGGGGACAGAGTCCACGTCCAGAAAAGGTGCAGGTTGTATTTTTTGCTGGTTGAGAGTCAGATTCTTCGGGAAGAGTATTTTTCAGTTTTAATTGCATAGAAAGGTTTTTCTCCTGATGGCAGATGTATATTGAAACATGTACATCCAAAACACACAGTGAAATGCATCTTTTGCATAGAGTGGTCTGGGGGCAGCCTGCAAGTGTCACCACGCTTCTGGCACCAACATAGCATGCCCACAACATGCTAACCCGTATGTCTTTGGAATGTGGGAGGAAACCGGAGCACCCGGAGGAAACCCATGCAGTCACAGGGAGAACGCACAAACTCCTTATAGCACTGACTGGTACACTACCATGACTGCCCACCTACACTACTGTGAGATGTAATGTTCCACCATCCAGTGTACACAGAAATCAGCAAATAGTCCAGAACAGCAGGCCACTCAACCTGTGGCTCAGCACATCTAACTGGTACCTATCCCCAAACCTTCCTTATAGCTGGAGAATTATGGTACGGCACGGTAGTGTAGCAGTTAGCGTAACGCTATTATAGCGCCAGTGACCCGGGTTCAATTCTGGCCACTATCTATAAGGAGTTTGTATATTCTCCCTGTGACTGCATGGGTTTCCTCCGGGTGCTCCAGTTTCCTCCCACATTCCAAAGATGTTCAGGTTAGTAGGTTGTGGGCATTCTATGTTGGTGCCAGAAGCGTGGCGACACTTACGGCCTGCCCCCAGAACACTCTACGCAAAGAAACATTTCACTGTGTGCTTCGATGTACATGTGACTAATAAAGAAAATATTATTATTACTTTTTCTGCAACTATTTACCCCATTCTTTCTCGGTCTACTGTTCAATGTGTATCCATCAGCCAACCATGTTCTCCATGGCAAGTTTATTTATTCATTTTACAGGATCCCAGATACCACATCCAAACAGTCTGTCCAGGTGAAGCAGCAATTCACTTGTACTCCATCCAATTTACTGTATTGCATTCAGTGTTGATGATATCGCTTCCTCTACTCTGGGGAAACCAAATGCAGATTGAGAGACAATGTTGCAGAACATTCCTGTTCAGGCTGCAATGGCCATCCTGAACTTCCAGTGCCCTTTCACATTAATTCTGCAGCCCACAGAGTTAGTGAGACACAGACCACAGAAATAGGCCCTTCAGCCCGTGCTGACCATCATACCCATTCCACACTAATCCCATGTTATTCTCCCCACATTCCCACCAACTCCCCCACACCCACTCTGACCTCCCTCCATTGCTCCAATGATGCCCAGTGTACGATCAAGGAACAGCATCTCATCTTCTGTCTGGGTATGTTACAGCCGTCGGGACATAACACTGGATTTAACAATTTGAGATAAACCACTTCTTTTCTCCCTCCACAGATGTCCCTGTATCTTTCTGAATCGGTTTGTTCATTTTTTCCTTTCTGTCTACAAGGGAATTGCTACCTTGACCACTTTGGTCTGCACCCTATCACAGACATTCCTTCTGTTCCGTCCACTCTCCCCCTCTCTACAATGTAAAGCACACTTGTCTTCTCACTTCTGCAGTTCTGATGAAGTGTTCTTGACTGAAACATCGACTCCACACTCTTGTTTGAGCTGCTGAATGCTTCCAGCATTTCTGTTGTTTTATCCTGATATATTTTGCCTTGTGCAATGTTCCCATTGCTAAATAACACACACAGTTCTTGGACCGGCTTGGTTTCCCCAATTAAAGCTCAATTCTTTGGTTTGCAGCAAATCCCAGAATGCCCTTCACTCTCTCTGAGCAGCAATACAAATCTGACCATTTCTTTAGACTTAAGGTGAATTTCTTCTTTGGGTATTCTTGGGGGGAAAATAAGGAAGGACCCAGATTATATTAACTCCAAATTTCTGTCACTGTTCTGCATCTGACGTTTGCAGCAACTTCTTCAGCTCTTGAAGTTGCTGCATCTCTCACTGTCCCTTTGTAGCTTAAAGTTCATTGTCACCAAATCCACTGTGGCTCTGCTTTCAGAGCACTGGAGCTATTTTTGTCACAGCAAGCGAAATATATATTTAAGATTAAGCATCTCAAACAAGAGTTGTCAGCAGAAAGAGAGTTAATTTCCTTGTTATCCACACTGGCATCGTTTCAATCAATAGAGCATGAGTGTGAATTTTTTTTTCTTTATGCTGCTTTGCCACTTTTAAAAGTCACTCAATGTCCACCTTCAGAATCAAGTCAATTGTTCCAAACCCAATTCTCAATGTGAGGGTGGAGTTGGTCTGAAAAATAACTCTTAGAACTGCAGTTATTGAATTAAACTGCACATTGATAGAGTGTCACAATGTCACACGAGATCGCAGAGAACCCAAATGTGGAACCCCCGGTACAAGACTGGAGTCGGGATACTTCCCCGGAACTGAACACAGGCGGTGGCCAGAAGGAATCTTGCCTTGGGGCTCTGAGGCAGAGTCCCAACACAAACAGGATTTTCAAGAAGACACAGCAAAACCAGGACTGCTGTAGAGTTGACAGCTCCAAACAGCCAGGAGACAAAGGATATCCTGAGGTGGACCAATACTCTGGCAACTAATGCTAGTGAAACCAGGGTTCTTATGCTAGTCTCCTGATGGGACTCAGGTGTGTATCATTTTGTGATTAGTAGTGCATGGAATCCATGGCTGCACAACAAGTCACCATCAATGGGGCCAAATAGAGGGCCAGCACTCAGAACCATGACAGTACCGCACCTCCCCCACCCCTCAACGGGAGCCTCCAGGCGACCCACTGGGCTTGTCCGGATGGTTCTGATGGAATTCCTAAATGAGGGAAGGGTCCAAAATGGAGCGAGGAACCCAGGAATGTTCCTCCAGACCGTATCCCTCCCAGTTGACCAAGTATTGCAGACCCCTACCCTGGCAGCGCACATCCGTAAATGCCGGACGGTGTACGCTGGGTGGTCGTCAACGATCCGGGGAGACCGAGGGGGCTTGTTTGGAGGGCACAACGGACTGCTAGCCACTGACTTCACCTGGGACACATGGAAAGTGGGATGTATCCTCAGAGCCGTAGGCAATTTGAGCCAGACCGCTGTGGGATTGACAACCCGTTCAATCTCAAAAGGTCCCAAGAAGCAAGGAGCGAGTTTCTTGGGCTCGTCTGAGGGGGATGTCCTTAGCCAAGAGCCAAACCTTTTGCCCAGGTTGGTACACCGGTGCAGGAAACCACTGATGATCAGCAATTGTCCGGTTACGGTCGGTGGTACAGAGCAGGCCCACGTGTGTCCCCCCAGACCTTGCGGCAACAGTGGAGGTGGTCCTGAACTGAGGGCACGGTGATGTCCTCTTCATGGATGGAGAACAGAGGAGTTTGGTAACCGAGTGAGCATTCAAAGGGGGATTTTCTGGTGGCAGTGTAGACCATAGAGTTGTGGGCATACTCAACCCAAGCAAGGTGGGTGCTCCATGTCGACAGGTTGTTCACCGTTATGCAGCATAGTGCTGTTTTGAAATGTTGATTTGCCCGTTCCATTTGGCTATTAGTCTGTGGATGGAAACCGGACGATAGACTTATGGGCGTTCTGAGGGCCTGTCAAGAGGACCTCCATACTGCAGATACAAACTCTGGACCCTGGTCGGAGACAATGTCTGCAGAGATTCCGTGGAGGCGGAAGACGTGTTGGACGACCAGGTCGGCTGTCTGCCGAGCTGTAGGGAGTTTGGGTAGGACCACAAAATGCACTGCTTTGGAAAAATCAATCCACTATGGTGATGAGGACAGCAGTGTTTCTGCGACAAAATCCAGGGCGATTATGGAACCACAGATGGCTAGGTATGGGTAGGGAACAAAGCAGTCCAGCAGGTGTTCGGTGGGAGGCTTTTTCACGGGCGCAGGCAGAAACAAAGGAATGGGTATCAATGTCCATGGAGGGCCACCAGAAGTGTTTCTTCAGGAGGAAAAGAGTCTTATCAATCCCCGGATGGCAGGCAAAATGAGAAGAATGTCCCCACTGCAGAACCTGAGACCGCACAGGCTCTGGTACAAAAAGGCGGTTGGGTGGTCTGTTACCTGGGTCAGGTTGGGTCTGTTGGGCTTCCTTGATTATGGCCTCAATCTCCAAGGTGAGGGCTGCCACCATACAGGACCGGGGAAGAATGGTCTCAGGGTTAGGATGGTCCTCCTCGGTAGTGTATTGCAGGGAGAGAGTATTGAGCTTCCCGTTCTTGGACCCAGGATGATAGATTAACATAAACCTGAACCTGTCAAAGAATAATGCCCACGGGGCTTGGCAGGAATTCAGGCATTTAGCGGTTCGGACATATTCCGGGTTCTTGTGGTCTGTCCAAATGATAAACGGATGCTCCACTCCTCTAACACAAGCTTGACTGCCAGTAACTCCCGGTCCCCACGTTGTAATTACGTTCGGCGGGGGACAACCGACGAGATAAAAAAAGCACACAGGTGCAGTTTCTGATCTGAACCTGAGCGTTGAGAGGACCGCTCCCACCCCGGAGTCAGAGGCATCAACCTCCACAATGAATTGGCTGGAGGGGTCTGGTTGGACCACGATGGGGGAGGAAGTGAAGTGTTTCTTCAGGCCGGAGAACACCGAGTCAGCTTCCAACAAAAAGGGGTCGCAGGTGAAGTGAGTTGTGTAAGGTGCACCGCCACCCGACTATAATCCCTAATGAAAGAACGGTAGAAATTTGCAAACCCCGGAAACCACTGGAGTTGTTTGCGTGTCATGGTCGAGGCCACTCTGCCACCGCCTGGATCTTCTCAGGATCTGCCCTTACTCGTCCGCTCTCAATGATTTATCCTAAAAAGCTGAAGGAGGGGACATGGAATTCACATTTCTCAGCCTTGATCAAGAGCTTGTTTTCCCAAAGCCTCTGGAGGACCTGACAGACCTGCTGGGTGTGTTCCTGGAGAAGATCAGGATGTCATCCAGATAGACAAACACAAAGCGATTTATGAAGTCTCGTAGGACATCATTGATCAGAGCTTGGAAAACGGTAGGTGCGTTGGTGAGGCCGAATGGCATTACTAGGTATTCGAAGTGGCCGAGAGGGGTGTTAAATGCTGTTTTCCACTCGTCTCCCTCCCTTATCCTGACTAGGTGGTAAGCGCTTCGTAGATCTAGTTTAGAGAATACGGTGGCCCCGTGAAGTAGTTCAAAAGCAGAATTGATGAGAGGCAGTGGGTATTTGTTTTTGACAGTTATGTTATTTAGGCCCCAGTATTCGATGCACGGACGCAGTGAGCCGTCCTTGTCCACAAAGAACCCTGCGCCTACCGGGGAGGATGAGGGGCAAATAATGCCTTCCGAGAGAGATTCATTGATATGCTCCTCCATTGCTTCCCTCTCTGGTCGGGACAAATTATATAGCCGACTGGTAGGTAGCAGAGCTCTGGGGAGAATGTCGATTGCGTGATCGTATGGCCGGTATGGAGGCAGGGAAAGAGCCCGTTGTTTACTAAGTACTGGCCCCAGATCGTGATACTCCGCTGGGACTCTGGACAAGTCTGGGGTTTCGGCATCCAACAAACTAGCGGTAGCCTGTACCAGAGAAAGGGCCGACTGGAGACAAGTGGAGTGGCAGAACAGACTCCAATTGGCTATCCTGCCCATGGCCCAATCAAGGTGGGCATTGTGGCAGCTCAACCAAGTGTACCCAAGAACCAGAGTCTGCGGGAAGGCTATCAGGTGAAATTGGACCTGTTCCCAATGGTTTTCAGAGATCAGCAACGACAGCAGAGGTGTACAGTGTGTGACTCGGGTCAACAGTCTGCCATGTAGTGCCCGAACTTCTAGAGGGGTACACAGTGGCTCCCAAGGAATCCCAGCCTGGGAAGCTACATCTTTGTCCAACAGATTTCCCTCAGTGCCAGTCCACCAAGGCAGAAAGGGACAGGAACTTTTGGAGGTGCCTTATGGTAGCTGGGATCAGCATCTGGTTCTGGGGGACAGAAGTGAAAGTTGCCTGGCTCACCAGGACCCCCCTCTCTATTGGTGAGCCCTCCCTTTTTGGCCAACGGGAACAAGTGGCAAGAAAATGGCCAGGCTGGCTGCAATAGAAGCAATTCCCAGCTCTTAACCTCTGTCGTTCGGTGGGAGAAATGCAGTTCCATCCCAGTTGCATTGGTTGCTCCCCTGGGGTGGTGCAATTGGCTGGATCAGGAGCGCGTCTAGGAGCGGAAGGAGCAGAGAGGCTCGGGCTAGGAGAGCTTGGGAAGGTGACCCATGGGGAGAACAGAGGTGTTGGACAAACCATCCTCTCTCTCTGCCGTTCCCGAAGTCAGTGTCCAGCCTGGTGGCTAGGGAGATCAACGCATCCGGGCTGGTTGTCTCATCCCTTGCCGCCAACTCATCCTTTATCCTGTCACCGAGGCCTTGCCAAGAAAACCCTCTTGGAGAGCCTCATCATTCCACCCCAAGTCGGCTGCTAACATCTGGAACTCCACGGAGTACTCCGCGACACTGCAGGAGCGCTGACGGAGGGTGAGTAGTCGCTTGGCTGCCTCTTTACCCCTGACGGGATGGTCAAAGACCCTGATTTCTGCAATGAAGGTGTGAAATGAAGAGCAGGTCTCTGGCTGATTGTCCCAGATGGCAGTGGCCCATTCTAGTGCATTTCCTTGCAACAGCCCCACAATAAATGCTACCTTGGATTTAACGGTGGTGTACATGGAGGGCTGCTGCTCAAACACTAATGAGCATTGTAGTAGGAAGGATCAGCATTTTCCCAGATTCCCAGTGAAGGGTTCTGGGTTAGGTACGTGCAGTTCCTTGGGTGGTCAGGTGGTCAAACTGCAGGGTGATGCTCCTACAGATTGTCCAGGCTGGTCAGATGGGAGTTCTCTGAGTGGAGGAGGTAAGAAGAGCAGAGACTCGGCTGATCTGTTTACTGATCTGCCCAACCTTCACTGCTAGGGTACAGCTGTCTGCCATAACCTCCCGGAGCTGCTGGTCATGCCGGCCCAGAAGTGAGCCCTGGCTGGTGAGGGCTTATGCAGGGGATTCATGTCCACTGGGTTCACGATGGCCAGAGTATTCTGTCACAATGTCACACAAGATCACAGAGAACCCAATGCAGAACCCCGGTACAAGACTGGAGTCAGGCTGCTTCCCCAGAACCAAATGCAGGCAGCGACCAGAAGGAATCTTGCCTTGGGACTCTGAGGCAGAGTCCCAACACAGAAACAGGATTTTCAAGGAGACACAGCAAAACCAGGACTGTTCTAGAGTTGCCAGTTCCAAACAGCCAGGAGACAAAGAATACCCTACAGTGGACCAATACTCTGGTAACTAGTGCTAGTGAAACCAGGGTTCTTATGCTAGTCTCCTGATGGGACTCAGGTATGTGTCATTATGTGATTAGTAGTGCATGGAATCCATGGCTGCTCAACAAGGCACCATCAATGGGGCCCAATCGAGGGCCAGTACTCGGAACCATAACATAGAGATTCTTCTTTTTACCTGCAGATGTTTGGGGCTCTGGCCAGCATTTATTGCCCATCCCCCTTTGTCCTTGAGAAGGTAGTGGTGAACCACCATCTTGAATCACTGCAGCCCTCCTGGTGAAGGAGTTCTCCTGCAGTGCTGTTGGGGAGGGATTCAGACCCACGTATGATGAAGGATTACATACCTTTCCAGTTCAGGATGTTGTCTGATTTGGAGGGGAACCTGCAGGTGGTGGTGCTCCCATGTGTCTGTTGCCCTTGTTCTGCCTGGTGCTAGAGGTCACTGGTTCAATGGGCCAGTCACTGCCCCGCATTCGGTAGATGGTGCACACTGCAGTCACTGTGCACTGACGGTGGTGGGAATGAATGTTTCCGGGAGTGGATGGAGCTCCGGTCAAACAGGCTGCTTCGTCCTGGATGGGATCATGTTTCAGCTTCATGATGGCAGGACTGTTGGTGCTGCAGTCATCCAGCCAAGTGGAGATTATTCCATCGCACTCCTGACTTGTGCCTTGTAGGTGGTGGACTTGGTTTGGGCTGTCAGGAGGTGAGTCACTCCCTGCAGGGTACCCAGCCCCTGACCTGCTCTTGTAGCCATGAATTTTGTTTCTAGTCAAGGCTGACTCGCCAGATGTTGATGGTGCCGGGCTCAGCAATGGTAGTGTCATTGGGTGTCGGGGGGAGCGGGTTGGACTCTGTCTTGGGGATGGTCACTGGCCGATGTCTCTGTGGTGCAGATATTACCTGTCACTGATCAGACCACACCTGACCCTTCAGGTGGCCGCTCAGATTCTGTGGCTGCCATTAATACCAAGGAGCACGGATCATCTTAACTTGGACTGTTGGAAACAAACAAGGTCTTAACTAGAGATGAATTAAAACACTGCAGTAAAAGCTCCATTGATCCAAAACCAGAAGCTGTAACACTGAACACAGCTCCAAGGCCACATCTGATCTCTCATCTGCACAACGTGCCTGTCAGTTAAAAGAAAATGTAGCAATGTCTGTCATTGAAACTTTAATCCTCGCCTTCAGTTCAAAATTCCTCCCGAGACTGGGTGTACAGTCAAAGAAATTAACAAATTCAGGAAAAACTCACCTCTTCATCCACCTTTGTTATCCACCTTCATCCATCTGTGTAATGTGCTGGACGCTCAAACATCTGGTGATGTTTCAGAAACATCTGAGGTCGCTGCCCATGAAACATTCAAACCTGTCCAATCAGAGAAAACCCAAAATGAGACATGCACCAAAAAAAGAAAATAAAACACACACACAGAAGTGAACACTTCCAACAGTAAAGACAAGACAGCAAAGGGTGAACAGCTTTCGGCTCTCAGGTGAACACAAAGACACACTGTCAGACAAGGAATGCCCAGGCAAACGTTCAGACCCACTTCCACACAAACTGAAACAGAAGGTGACTCACTCTCACGGGTTAAACAGGCAGGGCGGTGTGAAACACAAACACACTTCAAACAGACTTCAAACTTCAAGACTTGAAAGCAAATGCTGGAAGTTCTCAATGATACAAACACACACCTTCAAACACACACACCTCACCCAAAACTTCAGCGATTGCTGTTTTCTCACTTTCCAATCTCTGCTCTATGACCAGCCACATTTTCCCTCCCCACCCCATTCTGCTTTCTGCTCTCCCCACTCTCTCCATGACTCCATTGGTCCACTCATCCCTCCCCCTCTCCCTCCACAGTTACTTTCTCCTGCAACCATAGGAGGTGTAACACCTGTCCCTACACCACCTCCCTTGCCTGCAGGGATGGTTTCAGATTCCTCTGGCATTGGAACTGGTTATGGGGGAGGTGGGACCAGTACAAACGGAATGGCCTACACCTGAGCAGGACTGAGATCAATGTCCAAGGGGGAATGTTTGCTGGTGCTGTTGGGGAGGGTTTGAACTAATATGGCAGGGGGATGGGAATCCATGCAGAAAGACAGAGGGAAGCAATGCAGAGACTAAAGCAAAAGTGAGAAAAGTAAGAGGAGAGTACAGAAAAGTCAAATTCAAAGGACAGAAAGGTTATTAGATTCGAAAAGGGCAATTAATGTAAGGGCACTTTATCTGAATGCCCATAGTATTCGAAACAAGGCCAGTGAACTTGTGGCACAAATCAGTACAAAGGGATATGATTTGGAGGCCATTACAGAAATATGTTTGCAGGGAGGAGATGATTGGGAATTAAATATCCAAGGACATCAGGTAATCAGGTAATATGGAAGGATAGGCAGGAAGATAAGGTAGTGCTCATAATTAAGGATGAGATCAGGGCGATAGTGAGATCTAAGGAGCAGAATGGTGTTTATCTGGGTAGAGATTAGGAATGGTAAAGGAAAAATATTGCTGTTGGGGGTTGTCTGTAGGCTACTGAATAATAACATTACAGTGGCACAGGCAATAAACCAAGAAATATCTGATGCATATAAGAATGGAATGGCAGTTGTCACGGGGAACTTTAGCTTGCACATAGATTGGGTGAATCAAGTTGGTCGAGGCAGTCTTGAGGAGGACTTCACAGAATGCATCTGTGATAGCTTTCTTGAACAGCATGTTAGTGAACCTACAAGGGAAAATGCTATCTTAGATCTGGTCCTGTTCAACAAGACAGGTAAAATTAACTATCTTGTAGTAGGGGAACCTCTAGAAAAGAGTGATCATAGTATAATTGAATTTCTCATGCAAATGGAGGGTGCAATAATTCAACCTAAAACCAGTGTATTATGCCTAAACAAAGGAGACTACAATGGGATGAGGGAGGAGTTAGTTAGCATAGACTGGGAACACGAGCTATATGGTGGGACAGTTGAGACTTTCAAAGAGATTTTTCTCTTTGAGAAGGGGGGAATTAATATTGGCTAATGTGGAAATGGCCGAGGCCTTGAACAACTATTTTGTGTTGCTCTTCACGGTGGAGGACACGTCTACCGTGCCAAAGAGAGATGTTATGGATGTGATGGGAGGTGAGGATCTCGATACATTCGCTGTCACTAAAGAGGTAATGATGAGCAAACTAGTGAGCCGAAAGGTGGATAAGTCCCCTGGTCCTGACGGGATGCATCCCAGGCTACTGAAAGAAATGGTGGAAGCTATAGTAGATGCATTGTTATAATTTACCAAAATTCTCTGGACTCTGGGTGGGTCCCGGCAGATTGGAAGACAGCGAATGTCACACCACTGTTTTAAAAAAGGTTGCAGGGAAAAGGCGGGTAACTATAGGCCAATAGGCTTAATGTCAGTAGTCAGGGAAATACTTGAAGCTATCATTAAGGAAGAAATAGCGAGACATCTGGATGGAAGTGGTTCCATCAGGCAGACACAGATTGGATTCAGGAATGGCAGGTCCCGTTGGACAAACTTGCTAAAGTTGTTTGAGAATATAATGAGCACAGTGGATAGAGGGGAACAGGTGGATGTTGTATACCTAGCTTCCCAGAAGGCATTCGATAAGGTGCCACATAAAAGACTTATCCATAAGTTTTGGCAGGGGGATGGAAACCAGAGCTCTGGGTCAGAAAGTGCAGGGATTGAGAAAAAGTAGATGTCAGGGCTGGTAAAAACAGGCAGGGGCAAAGTAATAGACCTGGGATGGACGGTTTGAATTGTGTGCTTTTTAATGCAAGGAGTATTATGGGTAGGGGTGATGAACTTAGAGCTTGGAACTATGATGTGGCCATTACAGAGACTTGGTTGAGAGAGGGACAGGGTTTCAATGTTTCAGAAAAGACAGAGAGAGGAAGGTAAAAGTGTGTGTGTGGCGGGGGTGGGTGGGTGGGTGGTGGAGTTGCACTACTACTCGGACAATATCACAGCTGCACTCGGAGGGGATATAGTGGAGAGCTCATCTCTTGGGTAGAACTCAAAAATAAGGAAGGTGCAATCACTCTGATGAGATTATATGACAGACCCCCCCCCCCACCCCGCCATAGCCACTGGGACATTGAGAAACAGATATACAGCCAGATTAAGGAAAGGTGTAAAACCAACAGGGTTTTTGTTGTGTGGGACTTCAACTTCCCTAATACAACTGGGATCTCCTTAGTGTAAGAGGTTTAGATGGGGCAGAATTTGTGAAGTACATCCAGGAGGGTTTCTTAAATCAATATGCAGATAGTCCAGCGAGAGGAGGGGCCGTACGGGACTTGGTGTTGGGTAATGAGCCTGGCCAGGTGACTGACCTTTCAGTGGGAGAACAGTTAGGGAACAGTGACCACAACTCCTTAAGTTTTAAGATCACTATAGATAAGGATAAATATGGACCTTGCAGGAGAGTACTACATTGGAGCAGGGAAAATTACGAGAGCATTATGCAGGAATGAGGAAGAGTTAATTGGGAACAGCTGTTTTTGGACAAGTCCACATCTGACATGTGGAGGGTGTTTAAAGACCAGCTGCACAGCGTACAGGACAGGGATGTTTCAGTAAGAAGGAAGGACATGGATGGTAAGGTAAGAGAACCTTGGATGTCGAGAGAGGTGGTGAATTTAGTCAAGAAGAAAAAGGAAAAGTGTGTAAAGCTTGGGAAACTAGGATCAAACAGAGCACTTGAGGATTACAAAGAAGTCAGAAAAGAACTGAAGAAGGGAATTGGGAAAGCCAGGAGGGGCCATGAAAAGTCCTTGGCAAGTAGGATTAAGGAGAATCCCAAGGCATTCTACACATGCATCAAGAGCAAGAGGATAACTAGGGAGAAGGTAGGACCACTCAAGGATAAAGGAGGGAACATGTGCTTGGAAGCAGAGAATGTGGGTGAAATCCTTAATGAGTACTTTGCATCAGTATTTACCAAGGAGAAGGGCGTGGAGGATAGCACCTTAATGCTCTCTTAAAAAGCATTAAAGTGGATAAGTCCCCAGGACCTGGTGGGATATACCCCAGGTTAATGAGAGAGGTAAGAGATGAGATTGTCAGGGCCTAGACCAATACCTTCATGTCCTATCTAGCCACAGGCAAAGTCCCAGAGGACTGGCAAGGAGCTAATGTTGTTCCATTATTCAAGAAGGGAAGCAGGGATAATCCTGGAAACTATAGACTGGTGAGTCTCACGTTAGTGGTAGGGAAGTAACTGGAGAGGATTCTTGGGGTTAGGATTTATGAGCATTTGAAAAACCATAGCCTAATTAGGGGGCAGTCAGCATGGCTTTGTGCGGGGCAAGTCATGCCTTATTAACTTGATTGAGTTTTTTGACGAGGAGATGAGGGTGATTGATGAAGGGAGAGCTGTGGATGTTGTCTACATGGATTTTAGTAAGGTGTTTGACAAAGTCCCTCATGGGAGGCTCATTCAGAAGATTAAGATGCATGGGATCCACAATGAATTAACCGTTTGGATTCAGAACTGGCAGACAATATGGGAAAGACAGAGGGTAGTGGTTGGTGGGACTTATTCTAGCTGGAGGTCTGTGACTAGTGGTGTTCCTCAGGGAACAGGTTATCAAGAAGGCAAATGGAATGTTGGCCTTCATGCTGGAGGGATTGAATTTAAGAGCAGGGAGCTTATACTGCAACTGTACAGGGTAATGGTGAGGCCGCACCTGGAGTAATGTGTGCAGTTCTGGTCTCCTTACTTGAGGAAAGATACACTGGCTTTGGAGGTGGTGCAGAGGAGGCTCACCAGGTTGATTCCAGAGATGAGGTGGTTAGCCTATGAGGAGAGATTGAATTGCCTGGGACTATACTCACTGGAATTCAGAAGAATGAGAGGGATAGATAAGATAGAGGCAGGAAGGTAGTTTCTACTGGTAGGTGAGATGATAATTAGGGAACATAGCTTCAAGATTCAGGGGAATAGATTTAGGATGGAGATGAGGAGGAACTGCTTTTCCCAGAGAGGGGTGAATCTATGGAATTCTCTGCTCAGGGAAGCAGTAAAGGCTACTTCATTAAATATATTTAAAACACAGGTAGATAGATTTTTGTATAGTAGGGGAATTAAGGGTTATGGGGGAAAGGCAGGTGGGAGGAGCTGAGTCCACGGCCAGATCAGCTATGATCTTATTGAATGGTGTAGCAGGCTCGATGGGCCAGATGGCCTACTCCTGCTCCTATTTTTTATGTCCTTATGTTCTTTCAGCTTCAGACTTCATCTGAGTGTTGGTCCAAAATAGACAAGAGCTGAATGCCAGAGGTGAGGCAGGTGACTTGGACCCAGGCGACATTCCTCAGAGTTCGGCATCAAGCAACCATTGGGCAAAAGAGGAAAACTCCCCATTGGTTGGGGTCAGAGGTCACAGAAAGGGAGATGATTGTAGTTGTTGGACGTTAGTTTTCCCAGTCCCACGACATCACTGCAGTGGGATGGGATCCTAGGTATAATTGAGGCAACTGAGAGGCAGGATAATGATACAGAAGACAGCAAAAGCAAATTGAACAGGCAGGACAGGAAAGAGCATGGCAGAGAGCAAGGAAAGTCAGTTGGATTAAATTGCATTTAAGGGTGATGAACTTAGATCATAGATCAGTACATGGAATTATGACATTGTGGCCATGACAGAGACTTGGCTGTCACAAGGGCAGGATTGGCTGCTTGATGTTCCGGGGTTTAGATGTTTTCAAGGGGATAGAGAGGGAGGTAAAAGATAGGGGTGTGGGTGGGGTGGGTTGGCATTGCTAATCAGGGGTAGTGTCACAGCTGCAGAAAAGGAGGACATTGTGGAGGATTGTCTACTGAGTCAGTCTGGGTGGAAGTCAGAAACAGGAAGGGAGCAATCACTCCATTGAGAGTATTCTCTTGGCCCCCCAATAGCTACTGGGACACCGAGGAGCAGATGAGTAGGCAAATTTTGGAAAGGAGCAAAATAACAGGGTTGTTGTCATGAGTGATTTCAGCTTCCCTAATATTGATTGGCACCTCCTTAGTGCAAAACGTTTAGATGGGGCAGAATTTGTTGGGTGTGTCCAGGAATGATTCCTGACACAGTATGTGGACAGGCCAACTAGAGGAGAGGCTATGCTGGATCTAGGCAATGAACCTCATCAGGTGACAGACCTCTTGGTGGTCGAACGTTTTGGAGATAGTGACCTCAACTCCCGACCTTTAGCATAGCCATGGACAAGGATAGGAGCAGACAATATGGGAAAGTTTTTAACTGGGGAGGGCTAATTACGGTGGTATTAGGCAGGAACTTGGAAGTGTAAATTGGGAACAGATATTCTCAGGGAAATGCACAGCAGAAATGTGAAGGCTGTTCAGGGACCACTTGCATGGAGTTCTGGCTAAGTTTGTCCCACTGAGACGGGGAAAGGATGATAGGGTGAAGGAACCATGGTTGACAAGAGAAGTGGAACATTTATTCAAGAAGAAGAAGGAAGCATATTTAAGGTTTAGGAAGCAAAAATCAGACAGGGCTCTTGAGAATTATATGGCAGCTAGGAAGGAGCTTAAGAAGGGACTTAGGAGAGCTAGAAAGGGTCATGAGAAGGCCTTGGCAAGTAGGATTATGGAAAACCCAAGGCATCCTACATGTATGTGAAGAACAGGAGGATGACAAAAGTGAGAGTAGGACCACTCAGGGATAAAGGGGTAAATGTGCCTGGAGGCGGAGGAGGTAAGGAAGGTCCTTAATAAATACTTTGCTTCAGTGTTCACCAGGGAGAGGGACTTTGACGAATGTGAGTTTAGTGTGGAACAGTCTAATGTGCTGGAGCACGTTGAAGTTAAGAAAGAGTTATTGTTGAGCTTCTGAAAAACATTAGGATAGATAAGTCCCCGGGGCTGGACGGGATATACCCCAGGTTGCTATGGGAAGTGAGGGAAGAAATTGCTGGGGCAATGACAATGATCTTTGCATCCTCCCTGGCCAGAGGGGTGGTACCAGAGGATGGCAAATGTTGTTCGCTTGTTCAAGAAAGATAGTAGGGATAATCCTGAGAATTATAGACCAGTGAGTCTTACTTCAGTGGTGGGTAAGGTATTGGAGAGGATTCTTAGGGACAGTATTTATGAGCATTTGGAGAAGCACAGTCTTATTAGGGATAGTCAACATGGCTTTGCGAGGGGCAGGTTGTGCCTCACGAGCCTAATTGACTTTTTCAAGGAGGTTGACAGAACGAATTGATGAAGGTAGAGTGGTGGATGTGGTGTATATGGACATTAGTAAGGTGTTTGACTACGTTCCCCATGGTAGACTGATCCAGAAAGTCATGAGGCCTGAGATCCATGGAGACTTGGCTACGTGGATTTGGAATTAGCTTGCCCACAGAAGGCAGAGGCTGGCAGTAGGAGGAGAGTATTCTGCCTGGAGGTTGGTGACTAGTTGGTGTTCCACAGGGATCTGTTCTAGGACTCCTGCTCTTTGTGATTTTTATAAATAACTTGGATGAGGAAGTGAAGGGATGGGTGAGTAGGTTTGCAGCTGACACAAAGATTAGAGGTGTTGTGGATCGTGTAGAGGTTGTTGTACATTACAATGGGATATAGACAGGATGCAGCCTTGTGTGGAGAAGTGGCAGATGGAGTTGAATCCGAAAAAATGTGAAGTGATGCACTTTGGAAGATCAAATTTGAAGGCGGAGTACAAGGTCAATGGCAGAATTCTTAGTAGTGTGGGGGAACAGAGATCTTGGGGTCCAAAGTACATAGATCCGTCAAAGTTTCTGCCCAAGTTAATATGGTGGTTAAGAAGGTGTGTGGTGTGATTGCCTTCATTAGTCCGGGGACTGAGTTCAAGAACCATGAGGTAATATTGCAGCTCTACAAAACTCTGGTTAGACCACACTTAAAGTACTGTGCTCAGTTCTGGTCACCTCATTATAGGAAGGATGTGGAAGCTTTAGAGAGGGTATAGAGGAGGTTTACCAGAATGCTGCCTAGATTAGAGAACATGTCTTATGAAGGAAGGTTGAGCGAGCTAGGGCTTTTCTCTTTGTAGCGACGGAGGATGAGAGGCGATTTGATAGAGGTGTATAAGATTATGAGCAAGATAAGTAGAGTGGGCAGCCACCACCTTTTTCCCAGGGCAGCGGTGGCCAATACCAGGGGACATGCATTTAAGGTGAGTGGAGGAAAGTTCAGGTGAGATGTCAGAGGTAGGTTTTTTACACAGAGTGGTGGGTGCCTGGAACGCACAGCCGGGGTTGGTGGTAGAGGCTAATACAATGGGAATATTTAAAAGACTCTCGAATAGGTACATGGATGTCAGAAAAATGGAAGGTTATGGGCTGTGTCAGAGGGAAGATTCAGACTGATCGTGGAGTAGGTTTATATAGGTCAGCACAACATTGTGGGCCAAAGGGCCGATACTGTGCTGTACTGTTCAATGTTCTATGTACTTCTGTGCAAGAGGTCTGACAGGTAAGGTGGATGAACTTAGGGCACAGATAGGTACACGGATTGGGATATTATAGCCATTACAGAAACAGGGCTCAGGGAAAAGCAGGAGTGGCAGCTTAATGTTCCAGGATACAGTTGCTTCAGGTGAGATAGAGGTGGAGGGAAGAGAGGAAGGGGAGTTGCTTTTTTGGTTAAGGGGAAGATCACTGCAGTAGTTAAAGGTGATTTTACTGAAGGATCATCTGGTGAGGATTTAGGGGTGAAACTGAGAAATAAGAAGGGAATGATCACCTTGATGGGATTGTACTGTAGGCCCCCAGGTAGTCCTTGGGAATTAGAGGAACAAGTAAGCGGGGAGATTGTAAGAATAATAGGGTTGTCATTGTAGGAGATTTTAACTTACCTAACATTGATGGGATTGGCATAGTGTTAAAGGTCTGGATGGGGTGGAATTTACTCAGGGTATTCAGGAAAGTTGCCTCAGGCAGTATATAGAGGGCCCTGCCAGGGATGGGTCAAATAAGGAAGGGCAAGTGAATGAGGTCACAGTAGTGGAGCAGTTTGGGACCAGTGACCATAGTTCATTAGTTTTAAAGTAGTTATGAAAGGGACAGACCTGGTCGCAGGTTCGAGTTCTGAACTGGGGCAAGGTGAATTTTGACGGTATTAGACAGGAACTTGCAAAGGTTGATTGGACTCAGTTGCTTGCAAGCAAAGGGACCTCTGGCAAGTAGGGGGCTTTTAAAAGTGAGATAGCAAGAGCTCAAGCACTGCATGTTCCTGTTAAAGTAAAAGGGAAAGCTGCTGGGAGTGGGGTACCCTGGATGTCAATGGATATTGTAACTCTGGTCAAGAAAAAGGAGGCTTGGGTCAGATACCGGCAACTGGGATCAAGTGAATCACTATATAGAGTATGCCAGAGTATACTCAAGAAGGAATTAAGAGGGCAAAGACGGGGCATGAGATGGTTTTGGCAGAGAAAATTAAGGAGAATCCTGACAGATTTTTTGTCTATTAAAGGGAAAAGAGTGACGAGGGAGAGAATTGGGCCCCTCAAAGACCAAGACAGAAATCAATGTGTGGAGCTGCTGGAGATGGGCAGAGTTCTCAATGGTTATGTCTCCTATATTTTTACCATAGGGAAAGATGTGTAGACTTGGGACCCTGGCAAAGTTAATGGAGATGATTTGGGAATGGTCCATATTACAGCAGAAGAGGTGCTGCATGTGTTAAGATGTATGAAGGTAGACAAATCTCCGGGTCCGGAAGCGGTGTATCCAAGAACATTTTGGGAAGCGAGTGAAGAAATTGCGGGATCCCTCACTGAGATATTTGCAGTGTTGCTCTCCTCTGGTGAGGTGCCAGAAGACTGGAGGATAGCAAATGTTCCTTTATTTAAGAAGGGCTACAAGGATAGAGCTGGTAATTATGGACCCATTAGCCTAACATTCATGGTAGGTAAATTGCTGTAAAGCATTCTGAAGGATAGGATAGACTTACATTTGGAAAAGCAGGGGTTGATTAAGGGTAGTCAGCATGGCTTCGTGTGTGGGAGATCGTGTCTCATGAATTTGATTGAGTTTTTTGACGAGGAAGGTTGATGAGGGGAGCGCGATAGGTGTAGTGTATATGGATTTCAGTAAGGCCTTTGATAAAGTTCCTCGTGGTAGGCTGCTCTGGAAGGTTAGATCGCATGGCATCCAAGGACAGCTGGCAAACTGGATACAAAATTGGCTGGATGGTCAGAAAGAGCGTGATGGTGGAAGGTTGTTTCTCAGACTGGAGGTCTGTGACGAGTGGTGTGCCCCAGGTCTCAGTGCTGGGCCCATTGTTATTTGTCATCTATATTAATGATGTGGATGAGAATATACGAGGAATAGTTGGTAAGTTTGCAGATGACACTAAAATAGGTGGTGTCATAGACAGTGAGGAGGAGAACTGGGGTAACTTCTTTACCTGAGAGGTAAATTCTTTACACAAGATAGTGAGTACCTGGACTGAGCTGCCAGAGGAAATGGTCGAGATGGGTACAATTGCAACATCTAAGAGGCATTTGGCTAGGTACATGGAGGGGAGGGGCTGGAGGGTAATGGGCCGAACGCAGGCAACTGGGACTAGCTGTGGTCGGCATGGACCAGTTGGGCCATAGAGCCTGTTTCTGTGCTGCATTAATCTGTGACTATCAAGCAGCAGGATCTTGATCGGCTGGGTCGGTGGGCTGAGCAATGACAAATAGAATGTAATTCAATTAAGTGTGAAGTGTTACATTTTGGAAGGACAAATCAAGGCAGGACTTTTACATTGAACGGAAGGCCCCTGGGGACTGTTGGGGAACAGAGGGACCTTGGAGTACAGCTGCATAGTTCCCTTGAAGTGGAGTCACAGGTAGACAGGACATTTAAGAAGGCTTTTGGCATGCTGGCCTTCATCAGTCAGGGCATTGAATATGGAAGTTGGGAGGTTACGTTGCAGTTGTACAAGACGTTGGTGAGGCTGCGCTTGGAATATTGTGTTCAGTTTTGGTCACTCTGTTATAGGAAGGATGTGATTAAACTGGAAAGAGTGCAAAGAAGACTTACAAGGATGTTGCCAAGACTTGCGGGACTGAGTTATAGGGAGAGGTTAGACAAGGCTGGGTCTTTACTCCCTGGAGCATAGGAGACTGCGGAAAAACACTATGATTCTGGAGGAACCCAGCAGCCCAGGCAGCATCCATGGAGAAAAGCAGGGATTCAACGTTTCAGGTCAGGTCCCTTCTTCAGGACTGAAGATAGAAAAGGGGAAGCCCAATTTATGGGAGTGAAAAGCAGAGCAGTGATAGGTGGACAAAAGAGGGGAGGCGGGGTGGGCACAAGGTGGTGATAGGTAGATGCAGGTAAGAGATAGTGATGGGCAGTTGCGGGGGAGGAGGGGAGAGCAGATCCACCAGGGGATCAGTCAAAGGTAAGGAGAGAAATGAAAAAAGGGGGTAGAAAAAAAGAGAGAGAGGCGAGGAAAGGGAAGAAGAGAAGAAGCATGGTGGGGGAGGGTGTGGGGAAGGGGGATGGGGTTTACTTAGAGTGGGAGAATTCAATGTTCTTGCCATTTGGCTGCAAGGTTCCAAGACGGAAAATGAGGTGCTGTTCCTCCAGTTTGTGCTTGGAATCCTCCCGGCAGTGGAGGAGGCCGAGGACTGACATATCAGTGATAGTGTGGGAGGGGGAGTTGAAGTGACCAACAACAGGGAGATGCAGGTCGAGGTTACGGACGGAGCGCAGGTGTTCTGAGAATGGTCACCTCGTCTGCGTTTGGTCTCACCAATGTAGAGGAGGCCACACTTGGAGCACTGAATGCAGTAGATGATATTGAGGGAGGTGCAGGTGAATCTCTCTCACCTGAAAGGACTATTTGGGTCCCTGGATGGAGGTGATGCAGGTGGTGTAGGGGCAGGTGTTGCACCTATGGCGGGGGCAGTGGAAAGTTGCTGGGGTGGGAGTGGGATGGGTGGGGAGGGTAGGAGTGAACGAGGGAGTCATGGAGAGCGCGGTCCCTGTGAAAGGCAGAAAGGAGTGGGGAGGGGAAGATATGCTTGGTAGTGGGGTTCCATTGGAGATGGTGAAAGTGGCAAAGAATGATGTGTTGGATACATAGGCTGTTAGGATGAAATGTGAGGGCCAGGGGGACCCTATCCCTGTTGGGTCTGGGAAGGGTGGGGATGAGGTGCAGGAAATGGCAGAGATACGGGTGTGAGCTCTCTCAACCACAGTCAGGGGAAAGCCCCAGTTAGAAAGGAAGTTGGACACCTCAGATGTCCTGGAGTGGAAAGCCTCATCATAGGAGCAAATATGGAGGAGGTGGAGAAATTGAGAAAAAGGGATAGCATCTCCAGTCCTGAAGAAGGGTCCTGACCCGAAACATTGACTGCCTGCTTTTCTGCATGGATGCTGCCTGGCCTGCTGAGTTCCTCCAGCATCATAGTGTTTTTCATCGAGATTCCAGCATCTGCAGTCCTTTGTTTCTCTTTCCATAGGAGATTGAGGGGTGATCTCAGAGGTACTGTATATAACTCATGAGGGACATGGGTAGGGTGAGCAGTCTTTTTTCTGGGGTTGGGGAATCGAAAACTAGAGGACATAGTTTTAAGGTTAGAAGTGAAAGGTTTAATGAGAACCTGAGGGGCAACCAGCTGCCAGAGAAAGTGGTTGAGGCAGGTACATTAGATACATTTAAGAAGTATGTGGACAGGTATATGGATGACAAGAGTTTCAAGGGATATGGGCCAAATGTTGGGAAATGGGATTAGCTTGAATATACATATTGGTCAGCGCAGACACATATGGGCCTTTTCCCATTCTGTATGACTTGATGATACTGCAAGTTCCTCAGGGTAGTGTCCCAGGCCCAGCCATCACAAGAACCAAAGGAAATAGCAGCAGTAGGAGACTGGAGTCCCTGCAAGTCTGTGCCACCATTTAATGCCATCATTGCTGATCTATGCTGGCCTCAACTCCTCTTCTGTGCCATTTCTCCATTCCTCCATCCAGCAAATATTTCTCTACCTCCATTTTAAATACATCTAATGATCCAGCTTCCCCCACACACTGGGGCAGGGTATTCCAGACAGCAACTTCAGTTGCTTCATCACTGACCTGTCTTCCATCAGAAATGAGATGCTTACTGTTTGCAGAATGTTCAATTTCATTCACAGCTCCTCAGTAAAAGAAAGAAAAAGAAGGAACCATGTGTCAGGTATAGACAGTTGGGTTCAAGTGACTCCTTGGAATACATTTAAGAGGGAAATCAGGAGGACAAAAAGAGGACATGAGGTAGCTTTGGCAGATAAGGTAACGGAGAATCCTGACAGATTCTATACTAAGGGAAAAAGGGGAACCACGGAGAGAATAGGTCCCCTTAAGGATCAATGGGGACATCTATGCATGGAGTCGCAGGAAATGCACTAGGTCTTAAATGAGTATTTTTCATCTGTATTTACTGTGGAGAAGGTCACAGAAGCTAGGGAATTCAGGGAAGGGAACAATAATGTCTTGAAACATATTCACATTACAAAAAGCGAGGAGCTGGTGATCTTAAGGCGCATAAGGGTGGATAAATCCCCAGGGCTTGACCAAGTGTATCCGAGGACATTGTGGGAAGCAAGGGAAGAAATTGCATTGTTCCTGGCAAAGGTATTTGTATCATTGTTAGCCACGGTTGAGGTACTGGAAGACTGGAGGGTGGCTGATGTTGTGCTTTTATTAAATAAGTGCTGCGAGGACCAGCCAGGGAACTACAGACCGGTGAGCCTAACATCAGTGGTGGGATTGAAGACTGATTAGGGATAGTCAGCACGGCTTTGTGCGTGGGAAATAGTGCCTCACAAATTTGAGTTATTTGAAGAAGTGATGGAGAAGATCGAGGAGGGCAGGGTGGTAGACATTGTCTATGTGGACCTTAGCAAGACCTTTAATAAGTCCCACAAGGTGGGCTGGTTGGGAGAGTTAAATCACATGGGATCCAGAGTGAGCTCGCCAATTGGATACAAAATCAGCTTCGTGGAAGAAGTCCGAGGGTGCTAGCGGAGGGTGATTTTTCAGATTGGTGCCAGTGACCAGCGGAGCGCTGCAGGGATCATTGCTGGGCCCACTGTTGTTTGTCATCTACATCAACAATTTGGTTGAGAATGAAGTTGACGTGGTTAGTAAGTTTGCAGATGCTGCTGAAATTGGTGGTATCATGGGCAGTGAAGAAGGTTTTCCAAGAATGTTTTCCAAGATGACAGCAGAATCTAGATCAATTGGGAATATGGGCCAAGGAATGGCAGATGGAATTTAACTTGGACAAGTACAAGGTGTGGTATTTGGGAAGTTAAACCAGGGCAGGACTTGCCCAGTGGATGGCACGGCCCTGGAGAGTGTTGTACAACAGAGAAACTCGGGGTACAAATACGTAGCTCTCTGAAAGTGGTGAAAAGGTAGACACGGTAGTGAAGAAGGCATCTGGCACGCTTGGCTTCATTGATCAGGGCATTGAGTACAAGAGTTTTGGGTGACATGTTACAACTGTACAAGACATTGGTGAGACCACACTTGGAGAACTGTGTGCACTCTGGTCACCCAGCTTATAAGGAGGATGTCATTAAGCTGGAAAAGATGCAGGAAAGATTCACAAAGATGTTACCAGGACTGGAGGGCTTGGGTTATAAGGAGAGACTGGATAGGCTGGGACTTTATTCCCTGGACCATAGGAGGCTGAGGGGTGACCATATAAAGGTATATAAAATCATGCGGGGCATAGATAAGTTGAATGGTTACAGTCTTTTCCCCAGGTTAGAGAAGTATAAAAACTAGAAGACATAGATTTAAGGTGAGAGGGGAAAGATTTAAATGGGATCTGAGGGATACAGAGGTTGGTGTGTCTATGGAACGACCTGCCAGAGGAAGTGGTAAAGGTGGGTGTAGTACAGCTTTTAAAAGACATTTGGACAGGTACATGGATAGGAGAGGTTTAGAGGGGTATGGGTCAAACACAGGCAAGTGGCAATAGCTCAGGTGGGCAACTTGGTTGGGATGGACAAGTTAAGCAGAAGGGCCTGTTTCCGTGCTGTATGACTCTGTGACTCTAAATGAAGCAGTCCATGCATGCACGCTGTAAGACCTGGACAAAGATCAGAAATGGGCTGTTAAGTGGCCAGTTATCCCATGTCATGCAGGTGTCATGCAATTACCACCTCCAAAAGGAGAAAGTCTAACCACCCACCCTTGACATTAAACAGTATTATTGTCAGTGAGTCCACCACCATCAACATCCTAGGAGATCACCATTGCCCAGAAATTCCATTGCAGCAGATACATGGCTGCAGGGAAAGTTAGAGACTGGGTGTCCTGTGGTGAGTGACTCATCCCCTGATTCATCCACCACCCTAAACATTCCCTTCCTCCACCATGTGGCTACATTGCAATGAGGGCTGGGCAGTAAATGATAGCCTTGTCAGTGATTCCCATGTCCCATAAATGAATATCAAAAATAATCTCACTCCCTGCTTACACATACCCTGGACAACAGGAACCACAGTCTGTGCTGTTACTCTTTTCCCCTTGACATGCCTTCTCATTTCAGGAACATTTACAGCTTCAGTGCAGAGAACAATGCACGTGAAGAATGATCTGGCCTTAATCACAGAAACCAGAGTGGGTCAACAGTCTCTGGGGCCTGGCTTCACCCTATTGGACCCGTACTTCAAATCCACATCACTTGAGACATCCACAGAACAAAAGTTACCAAACTTGATCTGTTTATGAAAAATTGTTTCAGAATTTCAGTCCTGAATGATCAAATTCCATCTTTAAGTTTCTATCTGCTTCTGGATTCTGTCACCAGAGGAAGTCGTTCCTCTATCCATGCCAGTCATGTCCAGACTGGTTCAAAGTACTTGATGAAATTCCCCTTCTGAAACCTCTGAACTCAAGGGAATGCAAACCATGTTTATACATCCAAGACTCATAATTTAACCCTCTAAGTCCAGTGTCACTCTTGTGAATCCACAAATTATGTCAAAGGTTCAAATCTTTTGCAGAAACCTCAGATTGACAACTCAACATATCTCTGAGGGCCAGATGGCCAAACACTCTGGTCCTGCCCATTCTGGGAGGTCCTCGCCACTGTCACGTATGGGCTGAGAGGCCTTTTTCTGTGCTGTATGATTCTGTGAATCTCTTACTGTCACAGAGCCTGTGTTGGGAGAATCAGCACTTTCATCCTGACAGAGGATGGCAGATTGTCGCTCTGTCGGTACAGGTTCACTCTCCCAGCGTGGGCCATGAGGGGACCTTCCAGCCTGCCGGAGGCCCGATCACAGCACAGTCCTCACCCCCTCAGAGCCTCTGCCAACAGTGGCAGCTGTCTCAATGCCCCCAGCTTCAGGATTCCCACACATACACGAGAATCCAGGAATCTAAAACTTCCTAGCAGCTTCTCACCAACATTTTCCCAGCAATTTTCCCTGTTGGACTTGTCTAATGATGGTCACAAAGTTGTGGAAGTTCCTCAGCAGTTACACTGGGGAATCTTCTCAATAAACTTCCACAGGGTTAAACCCACACAGTAACAGTGTCTTCACTGACCTGATACTGTGATGGACAAATGTAGGTTTTAATGAACTTTTCCTTTTTAATATTTTAATGTGTTTAAGTATATTTTACTGATTTAATTATTAAAATCTTTTACAATAGTTTGACTATTTGTACAGTTTGTATATTTTTTTGAGTTACAAACATTCCCTGTGATTGGCAGGTCTGACATCCAGTGACTGTGAAAGTTGTTCTCAGCATTCCCGGGGCAAGGCTTGTTCCAGACCCCAATCCATGTGATGGGATTTCCAAGTGAAAGATTCTAATGTCAGGCAGAGGCTCAATGTTCCTTTGCCCAGCAAGTTGGCCTTGGTCACTCTGCACAAGGTGGGAACTTTCTTCCCAGGTCAACAGTGAGTGGGGGTGGTGAACACTGCTGGTGACGACGGGGGTCTCACAGCTTCCCACCAATAATGGAACTAACACTTCTCTCTCTTTCCCTCAGGTTTTACTCTGCTGCTGTGATAGGAGTGGTTAACTGCACTGTGCTGTTACTGTATGGGATTCTCATCTCATTCCAGGGTAATGATCACAACATCTTGTTTGATTATATTAATATTTATATACCTCATGGAGGAGATACATGGAGTTAGAAAATTCTCATTTTATTCTCCTTTATATGCATCAATATATCAAAATGTACAAGAGTGATGAATGTTGTGTGTTCCATCAGACTCCCACAGTAACTTCTGTGATAACCTTCAAGTAACCCATGGGGAAACCAATGATCCAGTGATCCCAGATTCCTACAGATTCCAAGATTCCTTGCTGGGTTTTGTTCTATTACCATCAGTTAAATTTGTGGATCAGGCATTTCCTGTGTAGGAATCCCTTCCCCATCAGTGGGTCTAAATCTAGGAACACCCTCCCCAGTAACACTGTTGGAGGTCTTCACCAGAAGTTACATGGCAGTTCATGGCAGCAACTCATCACCACGCCCTCAAGAAAAGTTGATAGGCAAATCCTGCAAATAATTAAATAAAAGAAACAAAGTTTGGTTTGCAGCTGATCACACTTTTGAGGCCTGGTCACCACAAGGCTCTGCACCAAATTCATGGCTTATAAATTATTTGGTGTCTGTAAGGGAACATCAAACAGGCGGTGAGCAGCGGGTCAGAAACATCTTGTTCAGGTGCCTTCACTGTAAAATCTGCACACTTTGGGCTCTGTGCACCCGAGAGTTGGCCTCACTTGTTCAAAACTTTTCCTCAGTGCACTCTGCCATTGGGGACCATGTCCTGGGAAACGGGTAGGTCAGGGTCCGGGTTGCAGGTCTGGTTCTGGGGGTAGGTTGTGGGTAAAAGGGAGAGAGGCTGGTATGGGGAGCAATGAGGCATCAGTCAGTGTGAGCTGAACCTTCGGGATTGGTGGATGGAGAGAGCGTCAGTAGTTGCTGTGGGTTGGAAAGGGTCAGGCTGGAACTGGGTTGGGTGGAGCTGAGGGTGACCTTGGGTTCAGGGGGATGTCTGGGTGAGTCTCAGCCAGGAGATTGATGGGGAGTTGGGTGAGGGTCGGCCTGGATCTCGGTGGTTAGGAACGGGTGAGTGTGGGGCTGGAGCCCAGGTGTGAGCCGCCACAGTGAGTGAGCACGTTACTGAGACCACCGACCTGAGATAGGTCCCCGGTACCAGACTGCACAGCCTGAGGCCGCTGAAGTAATGACGGAGCCGTCCTGGTCAGTGGGTTCACCGGCTGCTCAGCTAGTGGCATTGCCATTGGATGGTGCTGTTTATGTGTGGGATCTTACCGCTCTCAGAGCCCCAGTTGTCCAGAACTGGAAGGGTTGGCAGACTTCACACAACTTGGAGTAAGGCCACTCATCTTACTGGGAGTGATTTTTCTCATTGAATCGATTAACGCACAGAAATATTGTGTTTAAGATCAACTTCGAAGCAATAGCTTCCCTGACATAAAGCCAGAAAGTGCTGGAAATACTCAGCAGGTCAGGCTGCGCCTGTGGGGAGAGAAACAGAGTATTCGTTTCAGGTTGAAGACCCTTTGTCTGGGAAGAGTTTTCCTGACAGGTGGATCGACACACACAGGAAAGAGGAACTAGAACAGGCCGAACAACCTCTGGAACCTTCTTCATCATTCAATAAAATCGGGGCTGGTTCTCGACCTCATGGGTGCGATGGAAAATTACAAAGACTTACAAGGAAGTTCATCCTTACTTCACCCCTTATTCTAAGTCTATACGCCGGTGGACTCAATTCTCCAGTTTGGAAGCAGTTTCTCAGCCTCTATCCTGTTCAACACTCTCAGAATCTGTATCTGATGAAACAACCTCTGCTAAATTCCAGAGTGTCAGTAAATTGTCATCATTTTTCATGGAACCTGTATCTGTTTAGTTCTGGTATATCTCTCACAGCAAGCAATTCAGAGAGGAAAATTAGCATATGAACATTTGGACAAATGAATTAGAAATCATAGCTGATCAAATTCTAACCTTACCTTCATTCCTGCAGCAAGTATTCACTGCTCGCAGGACTTTGACTCGGAGTTGATGAGCTGGAGTCGAAGCTCCAAACACTTCAACACGTTGGGGGTGGGGGTGGTATTACCTGGATATGTTATTACGGGAAGCACTTACACCCTTAGATCAACTATCCCTGGATTGGTCAATGGTCAGGGACAGGACAGTGTGACTACGGAACAGGCCAGCAGAGAGATCCAGGGGATTGTTCCAGAGGACCCTCTGCCCCTCCCATTGTCCAACAGATACGAGGTCCTTGCTCCCTGTGTGGATGAGGGTGGGGGCTGCAGCTGCAGGTGGTAACATGTTGATGTGGATGAGCTGGCCAGCAGGAAGCAGGCAGTGAGCATAAGTTTTCTGTTCTGGTTGGCAAGATGTAAGGACTGATCTCCCACAGGGACTGGTGCTGGAGCCTCAGCTTTTTACAATTTATAAATGGGAAAAAGTAGTGAACAGCCCACATTTCTGATGTGGCCTCTTCTACATTGGTGAGACCAAGTGCAAACTAGGCAACTGCTTTGCCAGGCACCTGCGCTCCGTCCACCTGGCCGTCTGGAGCTCCCAGTTCCCAGCCATTTTAATTCCCCTCCCCATTCCCACACCTGTCTGTCCTCGGCCTCCTCCACTGCCAGGGTGAGGCTAAACACTAAATGGAGGAACAGCACCTCGTATTCTGCCTGGATAGTCTACAACTTGATGGCATGAACATTGAATTCTCCAGTTTCAGGTAACCTGCTCCCCCTCTGTCCCTTTTCTCTCTCGATCTACCCAGTTCCTCCTACCCCCACCCCAGCCCCCGTCACCCTGTTTCTTTCCCCTCCCCACCCACTCCATCTGCCCATCGACCCCACACTCCTTCCATAACCCACTGTTTCCAACTGCCCTCCCCACCTTGCTGTCTTATCCGATTACATCATCCGCAGCCCCGTGTTACCTCCACTCATCACCTCCCAGCCTCTGTCACTATTCCCCCTCTCCCCTCCTCCATCTGCCTATCACCCCTCCTCACCTGGATCCACCTGTCGCTTGCGAGTTCTTGCCCCACACCCCCTCTTCGCCTCTTTATACTGGCCATCTCATCTCTGCTCTTTCAGTCCAGATGAGGGGTCTTGACCTGAAATGTCAGCTGTCCATTTCCCTCCACGGATCCTGCCTGACCTGCTGAGTTCCTCCAGCATCTTGTCTGCAGCCTGTGACATTGTCCATATCCCAGTTTCATCCCTTGATCTCTGGTCTTTGACCACCCAGAACGAAGCAAGCATTCTTTGTGTAAATGTTGTCATCTATTTTTCCTTGTGGGTTCCTTGAATATTCTTTTGTTTTCATTTTATTGATCCCCAGATGAATTTGTTGTACTTGCACCCGATGAGCCTTTGGTAGCTGTTGCAGGCAAAGATGTTGTATTGGAATGTCAGCTTGTCCCAGATATATTGACCAGCAGCATGGTGGTGCAGTGGCTGAAAGCAGGTCTCGACTCCCCAGTCCACGTGTACAGACGTGGACAAGATGACCCCCTTACTCAACACCAGGATTACAGAGCAAGGACGGAACTGTTTAAAGACGAACTGATCAAAGGAAACATTTCCCTCAGAATAAAGAATGTTAGAAGGTTTGATGAAGGACAATATACATGTTCAGTTCAAGGCAGAACTGACTCTAAACAATCTACAGTTCAACTGAGAGTTGAAAGTGAGTAAATATTTACTTTAGCATTAATAACTTTAAAGGAATATGATTGTGTCTTTATGAATCACTGCAAATGGTTTAAAGATAGAATTCTTCAGCAGTTGGTGTAGGATTCAAAATACTTCCTGACTTCTACACCCTTTCCCGCTCCCAGGTGTGAGGCAGTGAATTCCTCAGGATCGTGACATTAGCCCCAGTCACAGTAACTGGTTATACGGCAGTAAATCTCACAGGGAGTACATTTTCAGCACTGACTTGTTAAAAGTGAATATTCAAAACAACACAAAGAAAAGAATGTTCAACCAAAAATATTGATTTATAATTAAGAACATGTGATTGCAGATTGCATTTCTAAATTTAGAAGTAACTGGAGGGTAGCAATGGGAAGCTGTTTAACCAGTGTTCCACCAAACCTGTTCCAGTGTTTCTGATTCGGGGGAATGCGGTTGAATGCAGGGACGTCTCAGTACAATGGTACAGGATGTTGGTGAGACTTCACCTGGAGCACAGTGTTAGTCTCCTTCCTTAAGGAAAGATGTACTTGCCTTGGAGGCAGCTCAATAAATGTTAGTAATGATTCCTGGGATGAAGGGCTTGTCTTATGAGGAGATGTGCTCGTGCTTCTTGGCAGAGTTTAAACTAGCGCGGCAGAGGGGTGGAAACCAGTGCAGCAATTCAGCAAGTGGAGGGATTGAGGTGAAGGTAGAGGTGAGGTCAAGTAAGGACAGGCAGTGGCAGGTTAATGAACACGGTGGGGCTGATGGGCTGAAGTGTATTTATCTGAATGCAAGGAGTATTATGGGTAAGGCAGACGAACTTGGGGCCTGGATTAGTACATGGAACTACGATGTTGCAGCTATTACAGAGACTTGGTTGAGAGAAGGGCAGGACGAGCAGCTGAATGTTCCAGGATTGAGATGTTTGAGACATGAGAGAAAGGGATATAAATGAGACGGGGAAGCTGCTCTACTGATCGTGGAGAATGTCACCGCGGCACTTAGGACCTCCTGGAGGCTCATCCACTGAGGCAATGTGGGTGGAGCTCAGGAATAAGAAAGGTGCAGTCACTCTGACAGGGTTGTACTGCAGGCCTCCCTATAGCCACTGGGAGATAGAGGAACAGCTATGTAGGAAGATTATAGCAAGCTGTAAAAGCAACAGGGTAGTTGTAGTGGGTGACTTTAATTTCCCCAATATTGACTTGGGACTCTCTTAGTGCCAGAGACTTGGGGAGGGCAGATGTGTTTTAGTTGCATCTTGGAGGAGTTCTCAACACAGTATGTAGATAATCCAACCAGGGAAGGGGCCATACTAGACCGTGTATTGGGAAATGAGCCTGTCTGAGTGAATGGAGTTTCAATAGGAGAGCATTTTGGGAACGGTGATCTTAACTCCACAAGTTTTCAGATTGTTATGGATAAGGATAAGATTGGACCTCAGAGGAAAGAGCTAAACTGGGGAAAGGCTAATGAGAAAAATCTCAGGCAGGAACTGGTGAGAGGAGATTGGGAGCAGCTGCAATTGGGTATTAAGTCCATATATGACATGTGGGAGATATTTAAAGGCCAGCTGGTCAGAACTCAGGACCAACATCTTCCTCTGAGGAAAAAAGACATGGATGGCAAGGTTCGGGAACCTTGGATGATGAGAGATGTTGCTAATTTAGTCACAAAGGGAAAGGTAGCCTATGTAATCCTTAGGAAGCTGAAATCGGACAATGCCTTTGAGGAGTATAAAGGAAGCAGGAGAGAACCTAATCAGGGAATCATGAGGGCTTAAAGGGGCATGAAATGTCTTTGTCAAGAAGGATAAAGAGAATCCCACAGTACTTTATACATACCTTTACAAACAAGAGGGTAGCTGGGGAGTGGGAAGGACTGCTCTAGGACACAGGAGGGAATTTATGCCCAGAGCCAGAGGAAATGGTGACGTACTGAACCAGTGCTTTGCATCGGCATTCACCAACGAGAAAGTTACGGTGGAGAGTGAGATCAGGGAGGGTCTGATATTCAGGGGAATTTTGATATCAGGGAGGAGGAGGTGTTGGGACTCTTGAAGAACATTGAGGTGGACAAGTCCCCAGGGCCTGATAGGACCTATCCCAGGTTATTGAGAGAGGCAACAGTCATACAGCATGGAAACAGGCCCTTCGGCCCAACTTGTGCTTGCCGACCAAGATGCCCATCTAAAGTAGTCCCATTTGCCTGCATTTGGCCCATATCCTTCTTAACCTTTCCTATCCATGAACCTGTCCAAATTTCTTTTAAATTTAGTTATTGTACCTGCCTCAACCACTTTCTCTGCAGCTGTTTCCATGTACTCACCACCCACTTCGTAGAAAAAGTTGCACCTCAGGTCCCCTTTAAAGCTCTTCTCTCTCATCTTAAACTTATGCCCTCTTGTTTTTGATTCCCTCTCCCTGGGAAGAAGACTGTGCATTCTCCCTATCTCAGCCTCTCAAGATTTTATACACCTCTATGAGGTCACTCCTCAGTGTACTAGGCTCCACGGAATAAAATCCTCACCTGCCCAACCCTTCCCTGTGACTCAGACCCTCGAGTCTTGGCAACATTCTTGTAAATCTTCCTTGGAAGAGGAAATTGCTGGGGCCTTGAAAGAGATTTTTGTAACCTCTTTAGCTGCAAGCAAAATTCCAGAGACTGGAGAATAGCCAATGTTGTTCCTCTGTTAAAGAAGGGTATTAGAGACAAACCAGGAAATTATAGGCCAGTGGGCTTTATATCAGTGGTAGGGAAGTTGTTGGAGAAGATCCTTTGGGATAGAATCTACTTGCATCTGGAAAAGCTGGGACTTACTGGGGATGGTTAGCATGGCTTTGTGTGGAGCAGGTAATGTCTTACAAACTGGATTAATGTTTCTGAGGACCTGACCTCAGAAATCATCTTTATGATTGAGGGTCAGGCAGTGCAAGTTGTATATGTGGACTTCTGTAAAGCTTTTGACAAGGCCCCTCATGGTAGGTTGATCCAGAAGATTAAGGCACATGGGACCCAGGGAGACTGGTCAACTGTATTCAAAACTGGCTTGGCAATAGAAGACAGAGGGTAATGGTGGAGGGATGTTATTTCGATTGGAGGTCTGTGACCAGTGGTATTCTGCAAGGGTCAGTGTTGAGCCTATATATATCTACTGTATATCTACATTTATATAAATAAATATTTGGATGAAAATGTAGCTGGGCAGTTTGCAGACGACACAAAAATTGGCAGAGTTGTGGATTGTGAAGAATGTTGTGAAAGGATTCAGCGGCATAGAGACGCATTGAAAATGTGGGCAGATAAATAGCAGATGGTTTTTAATCTGGGCAAGTGTAAGGTGCTGCAATTTGGGAGGTCAAATGTAAGGGAGAAAGTATGCAGTAAATGGCAGGACCTTTGGGAGCATTGATGTACAGAGCGATCTTGGGGTGCAGATCCATCGCTCCCTTAAAGTAGCAACACAAGGAGGCTGGGTGGTAAAGAAGGTGTACGGTATGCTCGCCTTCATTGGTCGGGGTATTGAGTATAAAAGTTGGGAAGTCATGTTGCAGCTGTATAAAACTTCCATTTGGCAATGTGTGTAGTATTGTTGCCACGTTACAGGAGGGATGTGGAGGCCTTGGAGAAAGTGCAGAAGATGTTCCCTGGGATGCTGCCTGGATTAGAGAACATGAGCCGTAAGGAGAGGTTGAACAAACATGGATTGTTTTCTCTGGAGCATCGGAGGCTGAGGGGTGACCTGATAGAAATATATAAAATTATGAGAGACAGAGACAGAGTAGGTAGTCATTTTTCCCAGGGTGAGAATGTCAAATTTTAGAGAGCATAGTTTTAGGTTGAGAGGGGGAATGTTGAAAGGAGATTCACGTGCCAAGTTTTTACAGAGAATGGTTGGTGCCTGGAACACACTGCCAGGGGAGTTGGTGGAAGCAGATATGATAACAATGTTTAAGAGACATTTAGACAGACATATGAACATGCAGGGAATTGTTCCTGTGCTGTTCTGTCGAGGAATAGAGGCTCATGGGGAACTGGCACAGAGGAGGAGTTGAGGCCAACAGAGATCAGCCGTGATCATATTGAATGGAAGTGCAGGCCTGAGGGACTGAGTGGCCGACTCCTGCTGTTTTCTTGTGAAATACCCAGCAGAACAAGGGAATATGTGGAGAGAGGAACAGTGGCTCAGGATGATGACCTTTGGTCTTTTCTCAGAGTGCTGAGGACGGATCATGGACTGGAAATGTTAACTCTGTTCCTCTCTCCACAGATGCTGTCAAACCTGTTGATTATTTCCATCATTTTCAGAGTATTTCACATTTCCAGCATTGCTCCTAATGTTACTGCCGTCCCAATCTGTATTGGGATGGAGTTCCCTGGTATCTCTCTCTCTGTAATTTCCCTGCAGATTTGCTTCTCAGTTGGTGGGAGATGGAGGAGTCCCTGCAGTGTAGTGACACTGCTGTCATTGAACATGTTTGTAAATTACTATCCTGCTGCTGCAAAAAGCTCACTTTTGTACCCTGAGTAATAATGTCTGCAACAGTGAACTTAAATGTGAACTTGAAACTAACCCCAAATCCATTGCTTCTGTCCGTGATTGTTTTAGGACTTCGTCTCTCTCCACACTGCAATGTTCTCCTCAATCAATGCTGCCACTTCCTTCCTTCCCTTTCCCACCTTACCTGAGGATCTTGTATCCGGGAATATTTTGAACCCACTCCTCTTCTTGAGACAGATCACTGTTATGGTCACAACACTAATCCCATCTGGTTCATTGCACCCTCAGCTTGCCTTCTCATCCAGCTTTGGACCCACAGCAAATGTGAATACATTACACACCATACATTCACCTGAGTCATTTCACTATCTATTGGAAATAGCTGAAGCCCAAGCACTGATCCTCACATTTGCCAGCCTGGAATGCACAAAATTCTCCACACCTATTGCCTGCTGTGTGCCAGGTCTCTGTGTGTCTGCATCTCCTGAGCACAGATGACCAGGAACTAATTTCCCTTCCCCATTGTGTTGTCAAGGGTCTAGAAGCTGTGTGTGCAGTGCAACAATGTGGTGTGATGCCCAACCACATTTTATCTAAGTCCCCACTGCATTTATTGAGGGGGACATTAATAAAATGCGATTGGGCATCACACCACATTGTTGACTACACAGTGGGCCTTAAAGGCCTATGACATTCTTGGTCATCTGTGGCCATTTGCTTCATAAAGCATTCTAGAATATTCCCAACAACTGATGTTGAGCCGATCAGTCCACAGTTCCCCATTTTCTACCTCCCTGCTGTTTTAAATGGCAGTGTTGGATTTGTTACCTCACAGCCCACTGAACTACTCCAGAATCCAGAACCCATCCACTCTCTGCAGCCGCCTGTTTTAGGATCCAGGCACAGAGACTGTGGGTGAGAGGGGCGGTGGCTTTTTGTCCCATTCATTTATCCCGTGTTTCTTCTTTTACTAATATTATTACCTCGAATTTCTGCACTTTGATTGGATCTTCCTTTCCCCACAGTTTGGTTTTCTTTGTGTTTTCCCCAGGTTTTTGTTTCTGTCCATTTCTGCCTCTGCACCACCTTGGACGTTGTGTTGAACGTGGAATAAATCAAATGTAGTCGACAAGTGTTGACCCTGAGAGAGTGAGGTGCCCCATGTATGTGTCGTGTTGCACCCAGTCCAAACCACTGCTGCCAACCCCACCAAAGGCAGGGCCAACAATGTGAGTGGCCTTGTCTGGCTTGGATCATTTTGGGGCGCTCTCTGGGTCACGTGGTTGGAAAGTTTGGGGTGTTGCTTCCACCAGTCCCAAAACACAAGTTCAGGAGCGAGATTAAATATGAATTTGGTTGTGCAAGTGCCCAGGGTTGGAATTGCTGCCCTTCCAGAAGCAGTTACAACACTAAACATCAGTGGCAGTGAAGAAGTGCTCAGAGCCTCCATTTACAACAGGCCATCAGCAACCCCAGTGCTGCCATTTTTGGTTCTTCCAGTAAACATTCCTTGATGTTATGGCAGGAGGCTGCTGGGGCAGCTGTGGGCTTTCCACCTCGTGGAATTTTACTGAACGAATTCCCCTGGTGTGTGTTGCAGATACTGTCATTGTCTAATTCACTGGTCTTCACTCCACAGATGAGCTCTTCTCTCGTGCCTGGGTCCTGCCACTGGTCCTGACCATTTGTCTTCTCATCGCTGCAAACTCTGTTGTGGTTTATTGGAATGTGAAACAAAATAGACGCATCAAAGGTATGTTTTAACAACAGTACAGGTCTGGACATCCAGCAGGGATTCTCCCAGTTTTCCACTTTAACCTCAGTGGAAAACCAGAGCATTCTCTGGAGAAATGGTGCAAAATCCACATTTCCCTGTGGGCTCTGAAATTCCAGCAGTAAATGCTCTCGCTGGAAAGAGTATTTGTGGCCCTGGAGGTGGGAAGTAAGGAAGTAAACTAGCAGATGTTGCATCTCCTGTCTCTGCATGAGGCGGTGCCGTGGGAGGAGATTTATCTGGACACTGATTGACTTGCACTTCTCTTAACTTGGTTTCCTGTATTTGGTCTCCTCTACAGTGGGGAGGCCGAGCACGGAGTGGGTGATCACCGCTGAACATCTCTGTTCAGTTCTCAGGTGTGAACCTGAGTTTCTGGTCACTTGTTATCTTCATTGTGTCCCATCCCAGTGTGAGCTCTCCGCCCTCGCTCTCCTGCAGTATTCTAGTGAAGCTCAACAGAGGCTGAGGGACAGAACTTCATCTTCTAATTGGGCATCTCACAGCCTTCCAGATTCAACACCGAGTTCAACGATTTCACAGCATGACCACTGTGTCCACATTCTCCAACAGCAACTGTTGGGAATGATTTTGCTGTTGCCATTTAATCCTTCCCCAGACCCACAGTGTATTTCTTCCCTTGGCCCATTGCCCATCATTACCCTCTCCTGCCCTCCACCTATTACATACCGGCCCTCTTGTTCTATCTCCCTTGTTTGCATCTACAGCTGCCTTACCCCTGTCACTGACTGTCTCCAGGTCTGATGAGAGACCATCAAGCTGAACCATGGATTCTGTTCCTCTCTATGCAGCTGCCTGGCCTCTGAGTGTTTCCATCCTTTCTCTGCATTTACTTCAGATTTCCAGCCTCTGAAGCTGCAGCTTCTTGATTCTCATTGTCATTATCTCGAACATTCTCATATTGTTGTACCACTGGTATGTCTTTCCAGAGCTGGAACTTCGGAAATCCATCGTAGAACTTGGTAAGTGTTCAACACTGGAAGATTCACAAACTGCAAAGAATGCTGGTTTTAGATCAATTACAAATGTATTTAATGTTATAGTTTTTATCTGTTAGGATTAGTTATTGAAGCCTTTTAATGACACAACTCTGCTTTACACCAGAGGTTAATAACCTGACCCCCCCTGTATATTGTGGGTGCGACCAGGCACTGGAATAATCTCTGTTGTGTGACTGAAGTGTACTGGGTGGAATTTTCCAAGCCCTTGTGCTGCCACACGGAGCTCAGAGCAACAGGTGGATGGCCAGAAATCTGTGGGTCCTTCAGCCCAGCCTCAGGGAACACGGCAGAAGCTTCCCAGAGTTGGATTTGTATTTCTGCACCAATGATTCATTTTACCACTGACTCAGGTGGTTAATGTTAAAGGGCCGTGAGTTGCTGATCTCAGCCCACACCTCACGGACACACTCGCCCTGTGGCGGCACCAGTTTTATGCAGCCACACAGTTCCTGAAGGTCCCATCAGCGTCACTGGCTCTGTCACTGCTCAGAGACATTTGAAACCAGCTGCAAAATAAAATAAAAAACACACAATTACCTTTTCACATGATAAGTTTATTTAATAACATGGAACTACTGTTAACTGATTAAAAATATACATTGAAATATAAGTAAGCAAAAAATAAACTAAGCCTTGCGTGTCAGCAGGCCCGATGTGGCTGGTGTAATGGGGTCAGATATAAAGTCCATCGAACTCCTTGTCTCCACAACTTGATTCTGTGGTGAGTCCAGAGGCACAGCAAGAGTTCAGGTGCACATGGGACCTCCAGCCCATTCCCAACCTCCTCAATGCAGTGCACAGACACAGAAGTCTGGAACGTTCTGCTGCTTGGAAGGAGGACGGGGTGTCCTCCTCATCTGTCTCTCAACTGCACAAAATAATATTATCCAGGGTGACCGAGGAGATTTCAGAGATTTGGGAGCAGAGTTTGGTAGCATTGGGGAATGCTTGAATCTGACAGTATTGTGTGCAGTAGGGTCAACGGTGGAGGGAGTTTGGGACATTGATGTCCACGTTGCCCCATTCACCCTGTGCCCAGCCAATGACCTCTCGCCCTCGGATAAATCTCTCCCCAGTGACTTCCCCACCTTAGTGGTATCTGTGTCAATGGGCAGAGTGTGGGGCTGTAGAAATCATGGAACCATCTGATGGCCACAACATACAACTACACTGTGACTGTTGATGGAGCAAAACTGGGGGTGTTTGCATAAAGATTCACAATGTTGACGCGGGTAAGAGGTCTGACCCAGGCATGTGTTTAATATATTGCCAGGATTCTTTAATGTGTCCTTAAAGCATATCTTGGCCTTTATTTATAAATATACTTTGTTCAATTTTCTGTTTCTTTTTAGGACAATGGAAACCTGTTGTGCCGTCAGGTATGTGTCCCCACTCCCACCCCACCCCCTACCAATGAACACACATTCCAAAAGTGCTGCTGCCCTGTAGTCCAGTTGTTTTATGGATTGTCCAGTGAAAGAAGGAAGGCGATAGAATTAATCTCTATCCTGATCACTGTAGGAACTGTGTAACCACAAATAAATCAGTGTCTCTCTCGCTTTCGCCCCCCACCACCCCTCCAAGTCAGCAGGGTATCACTGTCATGGGACACAAACCATCCCACCAGGACAAGGAGCAAACAGCAGGCCTCCCCTGATGAGGAAATCAAGGGGTGGGGGTGAGTGCAGGAAGGTGGTGCTGAGGTAAAAGATCAGCCATGATCCCATCACATGGCAGAGCAGGCAGGAAGGGCGGAATGTCCAACTCTTGCTTCTATCTCTGATGTGCTTGGATTTGCAGATCTGACACCAGCAGTTAAAGCTAAACATTCTGCTTGATGCCGGCAGGATCCAGTCTCCACGATGGGCAGCAATAGTTGGTGCCAATTCCACAGCTCGTGTGCTCTGAGCATTGGTGGTGGGATTGGCAAATTTTCCCTGCACTGAGAGGGAATTCACTGCGTGACCCGTCCACGCCCAGGTACGATGATATTGGACACGGCAATGACTCAAGCATCTCCTGCAAATCCCAGGGATCCTGGCTCATCAGAGGGCAAAGCTTCCTTTGCCAGAGATCCACAACAGGATGTCCAAAGGATTAAAGGACAGGGCACATTTGCTTCTCAGTTTATCCATATTTTCAGACGTAGTTGTGTAAATAGGTGAGTGGTTATTTCCTGCCAAAGCCCATCAGCAAGTTTCCATCACCAGGTCCAACCTGGGGAATCTTTTACCATCGGGTCAGCTGAATTCTGGCAAGAAAATTATGTGCTGTCAGTGGGTCTCAGTGCTGATCCACATTTTCACCTTCAGTTCCCACACATCTGAGCTTTGCCTGTGGAGTGGACTGATGAGTAAATCTGAGCCCAATTTTCTGCATGTTAAACTGCATGGATGGAAATGGTGGAGACTGAGTCTATGGGGAGCACTGTCTAGTGAAGTTATCGACTTGGTCCCCAGATGATGAACATTTAGCTTCCAACTTGCAGGAGATTCATACTACTGGGGATCCAATAGGAGCTCCTATTATACATATATAAATCTTCACTGTGAAACTAGTTGCATGTTAAATCCAAGAGACATTTCTTCAGTTTTGCCTGTTATTTTTGTTTTCAGAGTGGAAGAGAATATGTGGCCATAAAGGTAAGACCTTTTTTTACTGGTCTGAGGGATTGAGCAAAAGATGGCGTGCCTGCCTTTGTTGGTCGGAGCAGAGAATATAAGACTCAGTGTTACTTTTCAACTTTACAAAACACTGGATAGGCCTCACATGGAGTACTGTATGCAGTTCTGGTCACCACACTATAGGAGGGATGTGATTGAGTGGAGAGAGTGCAGAGGAGATTCACAACGATGTTCCCTGGATTAGAGGACTTTAGTTATGGGGGGAGATCGGGTAGGCTGGGCTTGTTTTCCCTGAAGCAAAGGAGGCTGAAGGGTGACCTGAAAAATGTATGTAAGATTATGAGTGGCTTAAATACAGTAGATAGTCAAAATGTTTTTCCTGCGGTAGAGGTATCAAAAACAAGAGGGCAAAGGTTTAAGATGAGGGGAAGAAGTTTGAAAGGGGATCTGAGGGGTAAGGTTTTGCCACACAGTGGTTGATATTTGGAATGCACTGCCAGAGGAGGAGATGGAGTTGGATGCATTCACTACTGATCAAGGGGTAATTAGACACTTCAAAGGTAATTAGACACTTCAATTGACAAGGCAGAGAAGGATATGGTGCTGATCCAGGCAAATGGCACTACACGCCAAGGCCTTTTCATGCCTCCTTCCAACTCTCCTGTCCATTCTTAAGCTCCCTCCTGGCTACCTTGTAACTCCCTGGAGCCCTGTCTGATCCTTGCTTCCTAAATATTAAGTAAGCTTCTTTCCTCCTCTTCACTAGATATTCCATATCTCTTGTCAACCATGGTTCCTTCACTGTACCATCTCTCTGCCTCAATGGGACAAACCTACCCAGATCCCCTTGCAAGTGATCTATAAGCAACCTCCACATTTCCATTGTGCGTTTCCCTGAGTACATCTGCTCCCAGTTTACACTCCGGTTCCTGACGAATAGCATCATAATTCCCCTTCCCCCAATTAAATACTTTCCCATACCATCTGCTCCAATCCCTCTCCAAGGCAAGGGTAAAGGTCAGGGAGTTGTGGTCACTGTCTCCGAAATGCTCACCCACCGAGTGATCTGACACCTGACTAGGTTCATTACCTAGTACCAGATCCAGAATGGCCTCTCCTCTAGTCGGCCTGTCTACATATTGTGACAGGAATCCTTTCTGGACACACCAAACAAATTCCGCCCCATCCAAACCTTTTGCACGAAGGAGGTGCCAATCGGGCTCAACTCGTGCTGAGTTCTGTCAGCGCTCAGTTTTTTGTTCCCTTCAGAAGCTTATTTGTTTCAATAAGATCGCCTCTCGTTCACCTCCAATGAGAATGGGCCCAACCTGCTCAACCTTCCTTCAGACATCAGCTCCTTCATCCCAGGATTCAACTTCCCGAACCTTCCCTTCCCTGCTCCCACACAAGTATATCTCGCCTTCGATCCACAGACCAAAACTGTACGCAGTTCTCCTGGTGAGGCCTCACCCGCATCCTGTGAAGTTGCATCAAAACTTCTCTCCCTTCATACTCCACACCTCTTGCAATAAAAGTCAATGTTACATCGGCCTTCCTAATTCCCTGCAGTCCCTGTATGCTCACTCCTTGTGTTCTGTGCATCCGGACCCAGACCCCTCTGTACCCACAATGTTTTGTAATTCTCACTCAGTTTAAGTAATAATTTGCACTTTCATTCTTGCTTCCAACGTGGATGACCTCATATTGCCCCATGCACAACATCCTCACCCACCCATCTTTGTACCTGCAGCAAATCTGACTACAGTACACTCAGTCCCTTCATTCAAGTTATTATTATCAACAGTTGAGCCCCCGATACTGACTGCCCACCTGAAAATGACCCATTTACCCTGACTCCCTGTTTTCTGTAGTTAGCCCATCTCCCCAGTCCATGCCATTATATTACCCCCACCCCAGTGCTCTTATCTTCTGCAGTGACCTGTGACGTGGCACCTTACTGAATGCCGTCTGAAATCCAAATACACTCCATCCACTGGTTCCCTTCACCTCCCTGTTTGTCGATCCTCAAAAATCCACGGATTTGTCAAATACCATTTCCCTTTTGTCAACCCATGCTGACCCTGCCTGTTTGTCCTCTGATTTTCTAAATGTCCTGTTATTATCTCCTCAGTAACGGATTCCAGTATTTTCCCAGTGGCAGGCATTAGGCTGACTGGAACTCCTTTCCTGAACAGTGATGTTGCAATTGCAGTTTTCCAGTCCTCTGGATGTCTCCAGAATCCAGGGAATTTTAGGAGACCATAACTAATGCACCCACTATCTCTGCAGACACTTCCTTTCAAACTCCAGGATCAGACCATTGGGTCCAGGAAATTTGTCAACCTTCAGCCCCATTAGTTTGCTTATTACTTTTCCTCTTGTGATAGAAATTGTTTTAAGTTGCTCCCTCCCTACAGGCACTTGATTATCTGTTATTGGGGTGTTTCAGTGCTGTCTACTGTGAAGATCGATGCAAAATAATTCCTTAGAGTGTCTGCCATTTCTCTAAATCCTGTCAGTAATTCCCCAGTCTCATCCTCTAAGGGACCAAAGTTTTTCTCAGCTGCTGTCTGCCTTTTGTATTTACACATGGAAGCTCTGTCTGATATTATATTACTTGTGAGGTGACTCTTTCTTCTCCCTCTTTATTCCCACTCCCTGTTTCCTGTTAGCCAGACAACCTTCTATCCACACCATGTTACCGCCTGCACCATGAGCTTGTATTTTCAGCAGTAACCTTTGATGTGGCATCTTATCAAATGCCCTCTGGAAATCTATTCCAGTGCATTCACTGGGCCCTGTTTATCCACAGCACATGTTACTTCTTCAGTGACTCCAGTAAATTGGTCAAACATGAATTCCCTTCCATAAAACCACACTGACTTTGCCCGATCATCATGTGTTATTCGAAGTGCCTTCTGTAACTTGCTGTGATAATATCTTTCGGTATTTTCCCTCTGACAGACGTTAAGCTAATTGGCCTGTTGTTTCCTGCTTCTGATATCTTCTTTTGAATGAAGGAGTTGCACTTATTTTCCAATCCAATGGAGCCTGGAACCTTTCCAATCTGAATGCAGGGAATTTTGGAAAATTAAAAGCAACTCTCCAACCATCCCACGAGCGGATACTTGTAAGAGCCGAGGATGGAATCCGACAGGACGCGGGGACGTGTCAGTCCACCGCTCCAGCAATTTTCTTGGTACCACTTCCCTGGATTACAATATTCCTGTGTTGTTCCCTCCCTTCCAACTCCCATCTTACAGCCTTTGGTGGGATGTTACTTGTATCCCCAATAGTGACGACTGATGCAAACTACCTGTTTAATTAGTCTGCCATCACCAGCAGTGAGGGGACAGAGTCACATGACAAGAGCAGGGCTGATTAGCTCCACTTTCCTGCCTGTTCCCCATAACACTCGACCTTCCTACAGCCCAGAACTCTGTCTAACTCACCCTGAAATGTATTCAGTAACTCCACCCCACAGATCTCTGGGGTCATGGGAATGGATACTCATAGAAGAAATCCCTTCTCATTTCTGTCCTAAATGGGCAGCTCTGTACCCCGAAACCACACCCCCCAGTTCTCGATTCACCAGCTGGAGGAAACATCCTCAGTTTCCTCTCCATCGATCCCCCTCAGGATCTTACATGTTCCAATGAGATCACCTCTCATTCTTGTAAACTTCAGTATCGGCCCAACCTGGCCAATCTTTCCTCAAACAGCAACCCCTTCACCCCCGGGATCAACGTTGTGAACCTTCCCGGAGCTGCCTCAGTACGAGTGCAGTAAAACTCTGTTAATCCGGCACACCCGGCACTTTGGTGGCGCCAGACTTTCTGCGATATTGGATGTTATTCCAGTGAGTTTAAAGGAAGAGCAGCAACTGGGGCTCTGGTGTGTTAAAGGGAGTGCAGGAACCAGCCCCCAGTGAGCCAGGGTTGAACCCTCGGGATTTCCGAACTATTGGATGGCAGATTATTGGAGTTTTATTGTATCTCCCTCCAGCCCTGGTCTCACTGATGCCCTGTACACTTGTACCCAGACTGCCCTCCTCCGCCCCTCTGCAGTAAAGGCCTTCATTCCATTTCCTTTCCTGATCACCAGTTGTACCTGCAGGCCAGCTTTCCGTGGTTCATGTACAAGGACCCCAGATCCCTCTGTACTGTGGCATTCTGACATCTCTCCCCATTTACACTGGTGCCCTGCCCAGCGCGACCCTGCAGAGTGCTGGTTTGTGCCTGAGTTTATGGATAAATTGCAAGAGAAAGTTTCTGCTCATTTTGGAAGATTTGCTGCTGTTTCCTTTTGGAAATGTGACGGGGCACTTCCTGTTGTAATTCTCCCAAACACGGGGTCATCTCCCAGTTGTAGTTTGTGCATGTGACGGTGTCGTCAATGTGTAACGGACATTCCTGATGCCAGGTGTTGAAGGTGGGATGGATGTGCCGGCTGTCACCAGCAGAATTCCACAGATCCCAGGATGGTTCCCACAGATTGGAAGGTGGTCGATGTGACCCACACTTGAAGAAAAGAGGGAGCAAGGAATCGGGAAGTTGTTCACTTGTCACCAGGAGAAGGAAAATGGAAGAATTTGTTACCAGGGAAGTGGTAACAGGGCACTGAGAAAATGATGATAAGTTTGTGCAGGGTCCTTGTGGATTGTGAAAGGGAAATCATGTCTGACAAACCTGTCTGAGTTTTTTGAACTTGGAGCTGGCAGAACAGATCAGGGGAACCACCGGATGTGGGGTATTTGGATTTTCAGACGGCCTTTGATAAGGTGCCACCCAGATTATTGAACCATTTTACAGCATGTGGTACTGGGGTGAGGTGAGTGGGGAAAGATGTTTAGGGGAGCTGAGAGGCAAATCTTTCCACACACACGGTGATGAATATATGGAACGATCTGCCAGAGGAAGTGGCAGAGGTGGGTACAACTACAATGCTTAAAAGACATTTGGACAGGTCTATGGAAAGGAAAGGTTTCGAGGGATATGGGCCAAATGGAGGCAAATGGGACGAACTCAGGAAGGCACCTTGGTCGGCATGGACGAGTTGGGCCGAAGGGCCTGTTCGGTGCCCTCTGTCTCTATGAGTCGGGTTTGGGTTAATACAGGAAAGTGGTGCTGAGGTAAAAGATCAACCATGATCTTACTGAAGGGTGAAGCAGGTGAAGGGCCAAATGTCCCACTGCTTCTATTTCTTGTGTTGTTGTCCTTTCTGACAGAAATTAGATCAAATGCAGTGACCTCTATTGTTAACTGCCAGTTGAACAGGAAGTACCAGTAGACCATAGACGTAGGATCAGAATTAGGCCATTCAGCCTGTCGAGCCTGCTCCACTATTCAATCATGGCTGTTTTTTGTAATCCATTCTCCCACCTTCTCCTATAACCCTTAACCAACCCCCCCCCAACCAATCAAGAACCTATCAATCTCTGCCTTAAGTACACCCATTGACTTGGCCTCCACAGCCCTCAGTGGCAACGAATTCCACAGATTCACCAGCCTCTGGCTGAAGAAATTCCTCTTCATCTCAGTTTTAAAGGGATGTCCCTTTATTCTGAGGTTGTGCCCTCGGATCCCAGACTCTCCCACTGATGGAAACACCCTCTCCACATCCAGTCTATCCAGGCCTTTCAGTATTCTGTAGGTTTCAATGAGATCTCCCCTCATCCCTCTGACCTCCATGGAGAACAGGCCCAGAGACATCACACACTCCTCATACCTTAATCCTTTCATTCCTGGGATCGTATTCTTGGGAGTCGGGCGGTGAAACCCCGGGAGAGGTTCCCGCTGTCCACCCTGTGTAGGGCGATGAAGCCCCGTGAAGGTTCCCGTTGTCCACCCGCCTGTCCCCGGGGCCGCACTGCCCGAGTCTCCCCCCGACCCCCGGGGACTCGCTAATTCTCTGCTTCTCCCCCCAGTCTCCGTGACCCTGGACATGGGAACGGCGCATCCGTGGCTCGAGGTGTCTGGAGATCTGAAGGGGGTGAGACGAGCCTGGACCCGGAGGAATCTCCCGGATACTGGGAAGAGGTTCACAGTCCGGGCCTGTGTGCTGGGATCGAAGGGATTCACATCGGGGAGACATTACTGGGAGGTCGAGGTGGTGGGGAATTGGTGGTGGGGTCTGGGGGTCGCCGCAGGGTCTGTGGAGAGGAAGAGATGGGTGAAACTGAGACCGAAGAATGGATTCTGGACCATCGAGCGGCGGTGGGGAGGTGACAGGATTTATGTGAACACCTCCCCTCGATCCTGTCTCCCCACCCGTCCCATCCCCGGGAGGGTGGGAGTTTGTCTCAGTTACGAGTACGGGACAGTTTCATTTTACAGCGCGGACACCAAGTCCCATCTCTACACGTTCATTGGGAATAAATTCAAGGAGAAACTTTATCCTTTCTTCTGGATTGTGGATGTAAACCAGTGGCTGAGAATCTGCTCCCATTCCGCTCCGGATCTGTGAACGAGTCGGGTCCTGGGACCGACGTCGGGAGCGGGGTCAGGGTCTGGGGCAGAGACCCCTTGGATGACAGGTTGGCACTGAACGGGTCCCATTTAATCGCCAGATTCCGCTTTGTAAAACCCCAATGAGCCCGGAAATAAAACCGGTGTAAATATAAATGTGGGAAGTGTGAAATAAAAGGTGAATGGAGTCTCCTGGGTCTCCCCTCCCTCATTTACTCCTGTTTCCCGCTCTCCCTGTTTCCCAGTCCGGACCTGAGATTCCTCCTGTCTCCATTAGACCATAAGACAGAGGAACAGAACTGGGCCATTCGGCCCATCGAGTCTGCTCCGCCATTCGATCATGGCTGATTTATTTTTCCCTCTCAACCCCATTATCCTGCCTTCTCCCTGTAACCTTTGACGCCCTTACTAATCAAGAACCTATCAACCTCCGCTTTAAATATACCCAGTGACTTGGTCACCACAGCCCTCAGTGGCAATGAATTCCACAGATTCACCAGCCTCTGGCTAAAGAAATTTCTCCTCATCTCTGTTTTGAAGGGACATCTTTCTATACTGAGGCTGTGCCCTCTGTTCCTGGACCCTCCCACTACTGGAAACATCTTCTCCACGTCCACTCTATCCAGGCCTTTCAATATTCAGCAGGTTTCAATGAGATTCCCCCCCTCATTTTACTAAACTTCTGCGAGGACTGGCCCAGAGCCATCAAACGCTCCTCATATGTTAACCATTATGTTAACCCAGGATCATTCTCGTAAACCTCCCCTGGACCCTCTCCAATGCCAGCACATCCTTCCTCAGATGTGGGGCCCAAAACTGCCCACAATAAATCTCCATTTCTCACTCTGCACCCAGAACAGCAAAGCCTGAGCGGGAACTCAGAGCCTGTTTCAAAAATAATCTTTATTTATATTTTTTAAAATGTACAAAAGAAGAAACAGTGCAAAACACACATTCATGGTTGATACATTCAGTCGTGTAAACTTTTTTTTGGAAAGAAAAAATAAATGAACAAATAAACATGGCACCGTGCCACTCATGTGGCCCCCTGGGGTGATACACTTTTCATTGTTCGAGGGGCTTTCCCACCCACCTCTGCCCCTCCATGTGTGGTAGGGGAAGGAGCCCAGACTGCGGTCCTTCCCCACAGAGCCTTTGCATTGGCTGCACCGAGCTTCAGTTCGCCCCTCAGCACATCCTCCTGCAGCCGGGACTGTGCCCGTCGGCAACGTTCCCTTACGGACATCTCGCTGAGCTGGGAGACCAACAGGTTTCGGGCAGACCAAAGGGCGTCCTTCACTGAGCTGATCACCTTCTAGCAGCACTTGATGTCTGTCTCGGTGTGTCCCCAGGAACAGCCCAGAGATCAGAGAGTCCTCTGTCACCCAGCTGCTGGGGATGAACCGGGACATGGACCTGTGCATCCGTCTCCACACCCTCTGCAAACCCACCGTGTGCAAAGAGGTGGGTGATCGTCCCCTCCCCCTGCAGCCGTCCCGAGGGCAGCGTGCCCTGGGGGTGATGTGTCGGCTGCAGATGAAGGCTCTGACTGGGGGGGCACCTCTCACCACCAGCCAAGACAGGTCTTGGTGCTTGTTGGTCAGATCTGGCGTTGAGACATTCTGCCAGATGGTTTGGGCCATTTGCACCGGGAACAAACCCACAGGATCCAAGGTGTCCTGTCCCGCAGTGTCTGCAGGACGTTCCGCGCTGACCACTGCCTGATGGACCTGTGGTCAGAGGTGTTTACTTGGAAGAACTCTTCCACAAAGGACAGGTAGTGCGGCGTTGTGTGGTAGAGGGGCCGGGCCAATCCTCCGCAACACCAGGGACAGGTAGAACCTCAGCACGTAGTGACACTTGGTGCCCATGTACTTGGGGTGCACACACCGACTGATACAGCCACACATCAAGGTGGTCATCAGGATGAGGGTAATGTTGGGTACACTTTTGCCCCCATTCTCTGGGGACTTGTGCATCATGACCTGTCGGACTCGCTCCATCTTGGACCCCCAGATAAACTGGAAGTCATCCCAGGTGATTACCGAGGCAGAGGAGCGAGGAACAGGCCACACCTGCACCAGGTCCAGCAGCCCTGAGAGCACATTGCAGCTGTTGACCAAGTTCCTCCCAGTTATTGACAGAGAACACCGTTCCCACAGATCCAGTTTTGTTTGACCTTCCCAATCCGCTCCAGCCAATTCTTGTTACACCCCTCAGCCCCTCCGAACCAGACATCCAGCACATTCAGGTAGTCAGACCTGACAGTGAGGGGGATGTTGGATTGGTCGGGCCAGTTACAGAAGAGCACGGCCTTGCTCTTCCTGTGGTTGACTCTGGCCCCCGATGCCAACTCGAACTGGTCACAGATGTTGATCAATCTGTGAACTGACTGTGCGTCCAAGCAGAAGACGGCGACATCGTCCATGTACAGGGAGGTTCTGACCTGGGTGCCCCCACTGCCTGGCAATGTCACCCCTCTTGTGCTCTCGTCTTTCCTGATGGATTCAACAAAGGGTTCTATGCAGCACACGAACAAGACAGAGGTGAGTGGACAACCCTGCCTGACTCCAGACCTGATGGAGACACTGTCTGTCTCCCACCCGATTTGAACTGACCTACGGATATCTGTGTCGAGCAATTGGATCCAGTTTCTGATTCCCTTCCCAAACCCCATTTTGGAGAGCATGTCCCATCATGTACATGTGGGATATCCTGTCGAAGGCCTTCTCCTGGTCCAAGCTGACCAGGCAGGTGTCCACACCTCTGCCCTGCACGTAGGCAATGGTGTCCCTGAGCAGCACAAGGCTGTCAGGGATTTTCCTGCCAGGTACAGCACAGGTTTGGTCCAGGTGGATCATCTGTCCCAGAGCAGACCTGTCCCGTTTGGCGATGGCCTCGGACAGGATCTAATTGTCCACATTCAACAGTGCAATGGGTCTCTGGTCCCTCTCTCCCTTCTGCTTGTTGCTGAGGGTGATGATGCCCTTCCTCATGGAGCCTGACATTCTGCCAGCCAGAAGCCCAGCATTGAACACTTCCAGCAGGTCCGGGCCCGTCCCGCCCCACAGAGCCGAGTACAGCTCTGTCGGTAACCTGTTGCTTCCAGGATGTTTATTCGAGCCAAGGGAACGGATGGAGCCAGTCAGCTCCTCCGGGGACAGTGGCTGATCCAGATCCTCCCTCTTCCTGTCGTGTTGCATCTCCGTGATGGAAGACAGGACGTTCTGGGAGGCTGTGCTGTCCGTGGCCTTTCTGTCAATACAGACCGGCATAGAAGGACCTACAGATCCTCAGTATGTCCGTCTGTGAGGACGTTACTGAGCCTGCTCACCGCACACAGCTGCACAGGCTGCTCACTTGTGGTCTTCACACCTCACACTGTCAGTCAGCAGCAGAGTGCAGAAGGTGCTGAAGTTCACAGCTGCCTCTGTAACACACTGAGGCACCCACACCTCCCACTGAGGGATCAACATAGACCTGGGCCTTCAGTTAGAGTCACAGAGTAATACAGCATGGATACAGGCTCTTCAGCCCATCCAGTCCATGCCGACCATGGTGCCCACCCAGCTAGTCCCAATTTCCTGTGTTCGGCCCATATCTCTCCAAGCCCCGCCCCTCCATGTACCTGTCCAATTGCCTCTTAAATGATCCTGTTGTACCTGCCTCACCCACTTTCTCTGGCAGCTTGTTCCATACACTCACCACCCTCTGCGTGAGAAAGTTGCTCCTCAGGTTCCTTTTAAATCTTTCCCCTCTCACCCTAAACCTATGCCCCCTGGATTTGGACTCCCCTACCCTGGGGAAAAGACTGTTACCATCCACCTTATCTAAGCCTCTCATAATTTTAAGGTCGTCCCTCATTCTCCTACATTCCAAGGAACAAAGACCCAGCCTGGCCAACCTCTCCCTGTAACTCAGGCCCTCTGGTCCCGGCAACATCATCGTAGATCTTCTCTGCACTCTTTCCAGTTTCACCACGTCTTTCCTATAACTAGGTGTCATGGAAACTCTAATTTAATCTACAAGAAGAGACGATAACTCCAAGTTTCGTTCCAAGGCTTTTATTTCTACGTGGTACCGTGGAGAGTGGGCAGCGATCTGCACTGTCACCCAGACTCTAACACACAGAAGGTTGCAAGTTTAATTTATATGTTAAAACAACAGCTATATCACATGACTAGTTCAGTTACAATTGTTACGTACTTAAGAATTTAATCAATGTGTTCCATAGATTAAAACAAAACAACACCAACTAGTTCCTCTTATCAGGGGCTCATGGCTGAACTCGCATCCTGTTATACTTCAGTCTGGTTTCAGCAGGCTGCAGCAGATCTGTTGGCTCCAAGCCCAGATTTACAGCTGGCTGCAAGGATAGTTCTCTTCTGCAATGTCAAGTATCCCATCAGCACCAGTACAGTCAAAAGACACCATTTATTCTTCTACACAGGGTGACCAAAACTGTACATAGTGCTCCAAGTGCAGCCTCACCAACGAAACTGCGGAGGCACTTGCAGAGATTGTTGCTTCACCTCTGGCTCCGGAGGACTGGAGAGTGGCTCATGTGGTACCGTTGTTTAAAATCCTATCTGGATGCATCTCAGCTTGGTATGGCAAGTGCTCTGCCCGGGACTGCAAGAAACTGCAGAGAGTTGTGTGCACAGCCCAGCACATCACGGAAACCAGCCTCCCCTTCATGGACTCTGTCTATATTTCTCGCTGCCTCGGTAAAGCAGCCAGCAGAATCAAAGACCCCACCCACCCCGGACATTCTCTCTTCTCCCCCCTCCCGTTGGGCAGAAGATACAAAAGCCTGAAAGCACATACCACCAGGCTCAGTTACAGCTTCTATCCTGCTATTATAAGACTATTGAATTGTTCCCTAGTTTGATAAGATGAAATTTTAACCTCAAATCTACCTCAAATTTTAACCTCAAAATTACACTTTATTCTGCATTCTGTATTGTTTTTACCCTGTACTACCTCAATGCACTGTGTAATGAATTGATCTGTATGAACGGTGTGCAAGACAAGTTTTTCACTTGTACCTCGGTACAGGTGACAATAAATATAAACCAATTACAATAAAAAGGGGAGCAAAAACGAGCCAGGGAACTACAGGCCGGTGAGTCTGACATGGGTGGTGGGTAAATTGCTGGAGGGGATTCTGAGGGACAGGGTCTACCAACATTTGGAGAGACAGGGTCTGATTCGGGACAGTCAGCACTTCTCTGTGTGTGGGAGGTCGTGTCTGACAAACCTCTTGGAGTTCTTCAAGGAGGTGACCAAGAGGGTAGATGAGGGGAGGGCAGTGGGTGTTGTCTGTATGGACTTCAGCAATGCCTTTGACAAGGTCCCTCATGGCAGGTCTGGAAGGTTGGATCACATGGGATCCAGGGGGAGATAGCGGATTGGATTCATAATTGGCTCAGTGGTAGGAAGCAGGGTGATGGTCGAGGGTTGTTTCTCGGACTGGAGGCCAGTGTCTGGTGGTGTGTCACAGGGGTTGGTGCTAGCACCTTTGTTGTTTGTAATTTATATCGAGGATTGGGATGTGAATGTACCAGGCATGGTTCGTATGTTTGGGGATTTTACTAAAATAGGTGGTGGTATAGACGGTGTAGAAGGTTATGAAAAATTACAGGGGGATTTTGATCAGCTGGGTCAGTGGGTTGAGGATTGGCAAATGGCTTTCAATCCAGATTAATGTGAGGTGTTGCATTTTGGGAGATCAAACCAGGGTAGGGCTTATACAGTGAACGGTAGGGCCCTGGGGAGTGTTGTAGAACAGAGGGACCTGGGAGTGCAAGTGCACAGTTCGCTGAAAGAGGCATCACAGGTAGACAGGGTGGTGAAGGAGACCTTTGGCACGCTGCCCTTCATCAGTCAGGGCACTGAGTACAGGAGTCGGGAAGTTATGACATAACTGAGGTCCCACTTGGAGAATTGTGCACAGTTTTGGTTGTCCTGTTCCAGGAAAGATGTTATTAAACAGAGTGCAGGAAAGATTTACCAGGATGTTGCCTGGACTTGGGGCTTGAGTTACAAGAAGTTTTGTAGACTAGGACTTTATTCCCTGGAACGTAGGAGATGAGGGGAGACCTGATGGAGGTATCTAAGATCATGAGGGGCATAGACAGGGGGAGAGCACGTTGTCTTTTTTCCAGGGAGGGGGAGCTAAAAACCAGAGGGCATAGGTTTAAGGTCAGAGGCAAGAGATTTAAAAGGGACATCAGGGGCAGCTTCTTCACACAAAGACTGGTGCGTATTTGGAATGAGCTGCCAGAAATAGTGGTTGAGGCGGGCACTTTAGCAACGTTTAAAAGCCATCGAGTTCAGTCCATGGATGGGAGAGGTTTAGAGGGCTATGGGCCAAATGCGGGCAGATGGGACCAGCTCACTGGGCAACACAGTCGGCATGGACCAGTTGGGCCGAAGGGCCGTTTCCATGCAGTGTGACTCTGTAACTCTGTGGCAGCATGTTCCCAGCACCTACCACCACTCTCTGTGGAAGAAACCTGCCTCCTAAACCCACTTTAAACTTTCCCCTTCTCACCTTAATGCTATTCCCTCCAGTAACTGATTATTTAACCCTGGGAGAAAGACCCTGACTATTTACAAGTATCTCTGCCTCTCATGATTTTATAAACTTCTGTCTGGTCCCCCCGAGCCTCTGATGCTCCTGAGGAAAAAATCCAAGTCTGTCCAGCCTCTCCTTAGATCCAATACTCCCTAATCCAGGCAGCATCCTGGTGAACCCCTTCTGCACCTTTTCCAAAGCCTCCACACCCTTCCTGTAATGGAGCGACCAGAACCGCACACATTATTCCAAATGTGGCTGGACCAAAGTTTTATCCAGCTGCAAGGTGACTTCCCAACTTTTACTCGATGCCCTGACCGATGACGGCAAGTGTACCGTAAGCCTTCTTTACCGCCCTCTCGACTTGTCTTACCACTTTCAGGGAGCCGTGGACCTGCAGCCCAAGATCCCACTGTACATCAGTGCTCCTGAGGGTGCTGTCATTTAATTCCTCCTCCCAAAGTGCAACACCTCACACTTGTCCAGATTAAACTTCACCTGCTATTTCCCTGCCACATTTCCAACTGATCCATACCCCGCTGTATCCTTTGACAACCTTCCTCACCACCCACAACCACCAGTCGTCATCTCATCTGCAGACTTACCAATCAGACCACCAACATTCTGATGCAGGTCATCCGCGTGCACCATGAGCACAGAGGTGCTAGCACTGACCCCTGCGCAACACCACTGGTCACCGACCTCCAGCCAGAGAAACACCCCTCCCCCACTGCCCTTTGACTTCTAGGACCAGGCCAATTTTGGGTCCAACTTACCAACTCACCATGGCTCCCGTGTGCCTTCATCTTCTGCACCGGCCCACCGTGGGGAACCACGCGATTCGGGGGAGAATCATTCATTCGAAGTAAAGGAGCTTCCACCTTTACTCTCCACTCTGCTGGTGGGTGCTCTGCTCTGTTTGCCGTTCTCGATATCTGACTGATGCTTCCCCTTATTTTCGTTATGAAACCCTGGGCATCCCTTGGCTGCAGATCCCTGCACCCGCTGTACTTACCTTTCATCCTTATGGGACACCTCAGTCCTGAACTCTCACTCTCTCACTTTGGAATGACTCCCACCTGCCAGGTGCAGGTAATGGACACAGGGTTGGGAACCAAGAGCTGGAGGCCGCAGGTTAACGGTGAGGGGGAGAGGTGAATAGGGACCTGAGGGGAAGGTTTTTCACACAGAGGGTGGTATCTCTGTGGAACGAGCTGCCGGATGAAATGGTTGGGGCAGGTACATGAACCACATTTCAGACACACTTGGACAGGTACATGGATGGGAAAGGTTGAGAGGGATTGGGGCCAAATGCAGATAAGTGGGACTGGTTTAGAATGGAAATGTGGTCAGCATGGACCAGTTGGGCCGAAGGGCCTGTTTCTGCGCTGTGTGACTCTGTGACTCTTTAATTGGCTGCTCCCGGTCTCTGTCTGTCAGGAACTATTTAAAGCGGCTTTCCCCCAGATCAGAAACACAACTTGCAGATCACCCTTTTCCCCTTCCCAGAACGACTTGGCAACCTACACAAGTTGTTACTGTCTCCAGTGTTCCCTCTGACCTCTTTCCCGACGACATTCCCTGGAAACGCTCCTGGAAACAGAAAATGCTGGGGTCACTCAGCAGGCCAGCACTGGAGGGAGTGAGGGGGTGGTAGATGTACACTCAAGTAAGTCAGGATAGGTTCCTGAACACAGTGGGACTGATGGGCTGGAGTGTGTTCATCTCAATGCAGGGAGTGTTATGGGTGAGGGCAGATGTGTGAAGGGTGAGGCAAGTTTGTTGTGGGTCTCCTGGATTAATGGGGGGGGGCAGGTGGAGGGTCATACTACAACGGTGGGTACTGTGCTGCTAATGGCTGGGCTGTCGGACCACTGGACTCACACTCTCTGGGCAACTAAGAACCTGCCTCCCTCAGAAAGAGCAGCGCAGGAAAATCCCGAATCCCTGGCGGGCAAGATCAGGTGGGCTGCCCTCACACCCAACAAGAGTGAGGAGTTAGTGATGCAGAAGTGTTGCAGTCTGACGCACGATCAATCAAGTGATGTCTCTGTCCTGTGGTCACCCTGAAACGTTGTTCTTGGCGAGGACTCACTGCCAGAATGAAGGGGGGAGAGAGGGGGTGAAGGGGGGAGGGGTGGGGGGAAGGGGGAAGGGGGTGGGGGACAGGGGGGTGGAAGGGGGAAGCGGGGTGGGGAGGGGGGAGGGGGGAGTGGGGGGCAGGGGGAGGGGGAGGAAGGGGAGGGGGGAAGGGGGAGGGGGGTAGGGGAAGGGGGAGAGAATGCATGAGGTGAGTCAGTGAATGAAAATAAAAGAAAAGTAAATGAAAAGCTGTTGTATGTTTAAGTCTGTGTTTGGAGAAGGTTGAATTAATCCGATGCTCTGGAGGGAATCGGATGCAACCGAGTAAAAGATTCCACTATTTTATGTGAAACAAACTCGTGATGCTCTCACCTTGCAAGTGGTGGTGTCTCTTTAAGAAGCTGTGCGAGTGTGTGGGGACCCATCTATCCGCCTTTTCTTTCCCTTTATTCCTGGAATTATGTGTTAAAAGTTTTTCACTGTGGAAATTAATTCATTATTCCACGTTTTGAAAGTGCCGGCATGGAATTTGTTTCCTGTTACCTGGGCATTAATGTGTTCTACTTCATTTCTTTGGCACTGAGTTGCGAGAGAAAATGCTGGATGTGGCTGGTGGAATCCAGGGTACGGGGTAAGAAGTGTGAGTGTCTCCATCCCAGCTATGGGATTCCCACGTTTCCCAGAGAAGTTGGCGTTTGGGGAAATTGGTGACTCCTGAGTTGAAACTGGTGTTTTGTGAGACAGATTGGAACATTTGGGGAGGAATCTTAAACGTTGCTTTTCCAAATGTGGGGGCTTTGGAGAGGGTGCGGAGGGGTTGACCGGGATGCTGCCTGGATCAGAGGGGATGAGCTGGAAGGAGAGTCAAAGACTCACAGAGTCACACAGCATGGAAACAGGCCCTTCGGCCCAACTGGTCCATGCTGACTGTTACCCAGTGAGCTGGTCCCATCTGCCCACATTTGGACCAGAGCCATCTAAACCTCTCCCATCCATGGACTTATCTGATGGCCTTTAAATGCTGCTGATGTGCCCGCCTCAACCACTATTTCTGGCAGCTCATTCCAAATACGCACCATCCTTTGTGTGAAGAAGCTGCCCCGATGTCCCTTTTACATCTCCCCCCTCTGATCTTAAACCTCTGCTCTCTTGTTTTCCTCCCTGGGGAAAAAAGACGATGTGCTCTCCCCCTGTCTATGCCCCTCGTGAACTTGCATCATGGCTGGACAAACTCGGGTTGTTTTCTCTGGAAGGTCAGAGGCTGAGGGGAGACCTGACAGAGGTTTATAAAATGGTGAGAAGCAGAGATAGGGCGGAGAGGCAGAGTCTTTTTGCTGGGGTGGAAATGTTGAATATGAGAGGACATCAGTTTAAGGTGAGAGAGGGAAAGTTTAAAGGGGATGTTACTTTACACAGAGAGAGGTCGGTGCCTGGAAGATGCTGCCAGGGGTGGTGGTGGAGTCAGATTCAACAGGGGCGTTCAAGAGGCTTTTAGATCGGCAAATGAATCTGCAGTTCTAGGTTGTGAAAAGAAAGTCTTTCCAGAAGGTGAAAAGATGTTGCTCAAGGCTTTTGACTCCCTGATTTTGAGCTTTGGTGTTCCTTTGGAAGTCGTGATGTTATCACAGTGTGTCTGATAAAATGCAACTGAGAGTTCAGTTGAAATCCTGGCGGGGCCAGGCGGGACTTTAGCATTGTATGTGTCAGCCCCCATCCCCTCGCCTTCTGAAGTGAGCGCACAAGGCACAGCTGCTGTTGGGTGGTCCAGCTGAAATGGTTCAGCCCGTCAGCCCTGTCTCTCAGCACACTGCTCCTGCAGGGTTGGGGTAGAACTGGAAAGTGTATTCAGGTTCTTCCCTTCCTCACGGACCATCTCAGTCACACTGGAGAAACAGCAGTGCACTGAGCAGAGTTCGAGACCAGGGGTGAGTGCGGGAAGAGCCCACAGTAAATCCAGATGTGGAAGAGTGTGGGGTTGGATCCAGGAGACATTCCGACAGCATTCCCGAGGCAGGGTGGGCGGGAGTCGCTGGGAGAGGCTGTATCCGGGAGCACTGCCTGGAACTGACTGTGCACAGGCGGCTGAGTCGGTGGCCCTGATATGAGCTTGGAACTGAGAGTGGACTAAAGAGCGGGTATTGATGTGGACAATGGTTATGTTTTGGGGTACACGGCTGTACACTGGGCTGGGCTGGAAGGCGGTTCATGACCAGAGCAGCAGGTGAAGAACAGGGAGAAGAGGCAACAGGTAGTCCAGGCGACAGACGCGCAGGGCAGTGGTGACGGGAAAGGTGACAGCAGCTGTCGGGAGAGGCAACAAGGCGGAGCAGGAGGATGCAGGAGGTTGGGGACTAACTCCACACATCAGGCTGTGGAGGAGGCAGCTGCAGACCCAGTGGGGATTCTGGGAGAAGCAGAAGGCGGAGAGGCCTGAGGCTGATATCGTCCAGGTACAAGGGGAGGGGGACGAGGACCAGATTAGAGTCTGGAGGGGAGAGGAGACAAACGGGAGGAAGGAGGGTGGAAAGGCAGCGCAGGGGCTGTGATGGTGCCCCGGTGTTTCACCAGCAGTGTCTGACGTGACACCGGGAATGACCCACACTGGCCGAGATAAAACGCTGTCTCCACTGGAACAGTATTGGTGGTGTGAGTGAGAAGGCAGATCCGGAGGATCTCAGAAGTAAATGACTCTGAACACAGTCTGGCAGGAAAGGATTTTATTTACAAAGACAAACAAGGGAAAATGGTAACAGGAATAACACATACACACACACACGCACAGTTTATAGCGAGTGTGGGAAAATCACAACAGGGGTAAAACACACACACACACAACGAGCTGGGTACAGACAATCAAGGAAAAGCCATTACAATCCCCACCACCCCTTGACTCAGTGCAGGCATGGCTCTATGCAACCTGGGACATTATCTAAGATGCCCCCAACCCTGAAAGGTGCACACCTCACCAACGATTTCACCAGCACTGTTTCACAGTGCTTGGCCAGGAGTGAAGCAGGGTCACCCCTCGGAGACAAAAGAGGCCGAGCTGAGCACATGTGGCACTCCTTATGGTGCTAGAGGGCTGGGGGGTCCAGCCCAGGTAATTTAAAAAGGCCAATGGCAAGATGTGCGCTGATCTTCCAACCAGGTAGGGGCAGTGTTGTCACGTGACAGCCACGACCCTCCACAATACATTAGCAGGGAAATAAGTGGGAATGGGGTGCTGGAGATCTTTAAAGGCTGATGGACAAGAAGCAGAAGTAAGGTCTTTCAACTTTAATCTTCACACTTGGTGTGTCAGGATGGCAGTTGGGGCAGTTGTGTGCTCATCCTGCAGGATGTGGGAGATCAGAGATACTTCCTGTGTCCCGGACGGCCACTCCTGTGGGAAGTGTGTCCAGGTGCAGCACTTGGCTGGCCACGTTAAGGAACTGGAGCTGGATGTACTTAAGACTACCCGGGATGCTGAGATAAGTTTCAGTAGGCGATCACACCTGAGGTGCAGGCTGCAGGTGGTTGGCTGACCACCAAGAAAGGTAGAGACAGTAAACAGTGCAGGTTCCCCAAGGCCATTCCCCTTGGAAAACCAGTATGGTTGGAGAAATGGCAGAATGGAGTTGAATCTGGGCAAATGTGAGGTGTTGCACTTTGGGAGATCAAATGTAAAGGATAGTACACAGTTAATGTTGTGACCTTGCACCTATTGCACTGCACTTTCTCTGTAGCTGTGACACTTTACTCTGTACTGTTACTGTTTTTAACCTGTACTACATCAATGCACTCTGTACTAACTCAATGTAACTGTACTGTGTCATGAATTGGCCTGTACGATCGGTATGCAAGACAAGTTTTTCACTGTACCTTGGTACAATAATGAACCAATACCAATACTGGCAGGACCCTTAACAGTGTTGATGTACAGAGGGATCTTGGGGTCCAAGTCCAGAGCTCCCTGAAAGTGGCTGCACGTTGATAGGGTGATACACATGGCGTGCTTGCCTTTATTAGTTGAGGCATTGAGTTCAAGAATCAGGAAGTTATATTGCAGCTTTATAAAACTCTGTTTAGGCTGCATCTGGAGTATTGCAATCAATTCTCGTCCTGTTATATGAAGAATGTGGAGGCTTTGGAGAGGGTGCAGAGGAGGTTAACCAGGATGATGCCTGGATTAGAAGGCATGTGTTGTAAGGAGAGGTTGGACAAACTTGGGTTGTTTTCTCTGGGGTGGCAGAGGCTGAGGGGAGACCTGATAGAGGTTTATAAAATGATGAGAGGTATAGATAAAGAGTGGACAGCTGGAATCTCTTTCCCAGGGTCAAAATGTCTGATACTAGAGGGCGTGCATTTAAGCGGGGGAGTGGAGGGGGGAGTTCAAAGGAGACGTGAGGGACAAGTGTCTTTTATACAGAGTGGTGGAATGTGCTGCCAGGGGTAGTGGTGGAGGCAGATACAATAGACGTGTTTCAGAGGCTCTCAGATATGCAGGGAGTGGAGGGGGATGGACCACACTGAGGCAGAAGGGGTTTGTGTAAAAGGCATCATTAGCTTAATTAGTTTGGCGCAATATCGTGGCCAAATGCCGTTCAGTGCTGCACTGTTCTATGTTAAGATGTAAAAGTGTTTGTCATAGTTTTTCAGCACGGAAACAGGCCCTTCGGCCCACCTGGTCCATGCTGACCAAGGTGCCCCAACCAACCTAGTCCCATTTGCCAGTGTTTGGCCCATCACCTTCTGAACCTTTCCCATCCATGCACCTGTCCAACTGCCTTTTAAATGTTGTTGTTGTACCTGCCTTAACCACTTCCTCTGGCAGCTCGTTCCACAAGGATAACCCCCAACCACCCCCCACAAAAGGTTGTAGAGGCTGGATCAGTGGAGGGATCCAAAGAGGAGGAGGATACATTTTTGAAAGCTCAGGGAAGTTGGGGTTACATAAAACTGTCAGAGGAGAGGAGATGAGGCCTGGGACAGATTCTGCCATGATCAGATTGAATGGCAGGGCAGGCCTGAGGGGCGAGGTGGCCAACTCCGGCTCCTATTCCCACTGACTGGTGCGTCTCATGTTGTTCCTCTGCCAAGCTGCCCCTTTCCCAGTTGAGCCCATTGGCTCCAAGACCCAGGCCGAATAACTGCACAAGTTGTTCTCTTTCTGCGATACCTTTACATATTTCTGGTACCGCAGATTGTGTGGGCACACCTTGTCCACTCAAGGATTGGTGGAAGTTAGCCTTGAGTTTTCCGTTCTACTCACAGGGAAGGCCGAAAGACTTCACCCCCTCAGTCAGGAGGGATTGATCATTACACGATGTCCTGGGATGTTGGATAGCTCATTATTGTCCCCAAATTGGACAGAGTAGAAACCATTACGGTCAAGGTCCTCGATGTAAGTTCAAGTTCAAGTTACACTTTATTGTGATTCACCCATATGCTATAAAAACACATGGAGGAACAAAATGTTGTTTCCCCCAGACTCTCACAACAGAGGACATACATAGAACAGAGGACATACAATAAATGCAGACAGAAAAATTGTACAAGTACAAATAGCGCAAAAAACCAGTACATACAGAATACAAATTTAGTGCAGGGTCAGTGCAAAACCGAGATGGACGAAGAAAATCCAGAACTCAGTGTGTTGCACTAAATGTAGAAACATGTTCAGCAGCAGCCAAAGTTCTTATACGCCGTTGTGCAAACCAGGGCTTTTGACGCAGCATTTTTCTGAGACTGCCTCCAGGGTATTCAGGAGCCTGACAGCCTGGGGGAGAAAGCTGTTGTACAGTCTAGTAGTTCTGGCCCGGATGCTCCGGTACCGCTTGCCAGACGGCAGTGGGACAAATAGGTCGTGGGAGGGATGAGAGGGGTCATCTATGATTCTGCAGACCTTGCGTGTGCATCGTGTGTTGTAGACGTCCAGGATGGAGGGAAGAGGTACTCCAATGATCTTTCCAGCTGTATTCATAATTCTCTGCAGTCTTACGGTCAGAGATGTTAGTTACCGTACCAGGCAGAGATCCAGCTGGTCAGGATGCTCTCTATGGTACCCCTATAGAATGTGGTGAGGGTGGGGGAGGGCATGTTTGCTCTCTTCAGCCGCTGTAAAAAGTGGAGATGCTGCTGTGCCTTCTTGGCGAGGGAGGAGGTGTTGGTTGACCAGGACAGGTCGTCTGCTGTATGTATTCCTGAGAATTTATAACAGCTGACTCTCTGTATGATGATGCCATTGATGCACAGGTCAGCCTGGGCCTTTCTAAAATCTACAATCATCTTCCCTTGTTTTGACCACATTCAAGGAGAGATTGACTGAGCACCAGCCCACCAGCCTCGCCATCTCCTCCCTGTAAGCAGTTTCATCGCTCCTGCTGATGAGGCCCCCACTGTCGTATCATCAGCAAACTTGATGATATGGTTGGAGCTTGAGTTGGCAGAACAGTCATGGGTCGGCAGCGTGAACAACAGTGGACTGAGCACGCAGCCCTGGGGGGCTCCAGTGCCCAGCCTGGTGATATTTGAGATGGTATTTCCAATGCGAGCTGACTGTGGCCTTTCAGAGAGGAAATCCAGAATCCAGTTGCAGGTGGAGGTGCTGAGGCCCGGTAGGTGTAGCTTCCTTGTGAGGTTCTGCGGGATGATAGTGTTTAAGGCAGAGCTGAAGTCTGTGAAGAGCATCCTAAGTGTCCTTTTGGTCTGAGTGAGACAGGGCCAGGTGGAGGGCAGAGGACACTGCATCTTTCGTTGACGGATTGGGGCGGTATGCAGACTGCAGGGGGTCCAGTGAGAGGGGGAGAATGAATTTAATGTGTTGCAGAACTAGCCTCTGGAAGCACTTGGTGATGATTGGTGTCAGTGCCACTGGACTGCAGTCATTTACACAGGTTACAGGCGTCTTTTTAGGCACTGGTATGATGGCGGTAGATTTGAAACACAGGGTGACAACTGCTTGGCTCAAAGGGAGGTTAAAGACGTCGGTGAATACATCTGCCGGCTGGTCTGCGCGGTCCCTGAGCGCACAGCCAGGTACGTTATCAGGTCCCGCTGATTTCCGAGGGTCAACATTCAAGGTCAACCCCTTGTATGTATTTCGAATTTAAGGAAACTCTGGACCAAACTCTGCAGCGCCCTCCGGTCTTTGTTCAATCTCGCTGAAAAGACTGAACTTCCGCAGTCTGGTTGCAACGCGGCGGGAAACGCTCCCGAGTTTGGGCGGCGGGGATTTCCAGCCACCGCGGACTCGCAGGGCAAGATGTTCACCACCACCACCCCCCCTGGCGTTGGCCGGTGGAGGGAGAGGGACGGTCGTGGTTCCGGGCCGGGACCCCGCAAGGTGTGTAGGGGAGGCGGGCGGTATGGAGGGGTCTCCGGGCCGGGACCCCGCAAGGTGTAGGGGAGGCGGGCGGTATGGAGGGGTCTCCGGGCCGGGACCCCGCAAGGTGTGTAGGGGAGACGGGCGGTATGGAGGGGTCTCCGGGACACTTGCCCCCCGTAGACTGAGGGAAACCCTTGGCTGCCGTCCATCGCCCTCGCTCTGTGTGTGTTCTGTGCCGGAGGTGAGCGAGGGACAGGATGGTTTCAGTGTAAATCCAGGCGCCATAGTCTCCTCCCTCCCGCCGGGGCCACTCCCCCGCCCGCCCCAGGACCGGGAGCTCGGGGACGGCCGCACTGCGCCACAATCTGCAGTTTGATCGTTATTGTTAACGTGAAACATCGGGGGGTCGGACTGGGTGCAGAGTCCCCTGGGAGGGGGGGGTAGTGGGGCTGGGTGCAGAGTCCCCTGGGAGGGGGGGGTAGTGGGGCTGGGTGCAGAGTCCCCGGGGAGGGGGGGGGGGCAGTGGGGCTGGGTGCAGAGTCCCCGGGGAGGGGGGGGCAGTGGGGCTGGGTGCGGTCCCCGGGGGGAGTGGGGGGGCAGTGGGGCTGGGTGCGGTCCCCAGGGGGAGTGGGGGGGCAGTGGGGCTGGGTGCGGTCCCCGGGGGGAGTGGGGGGGCAGTGGGGCTGGGTGCGGTCCCCGGGGGGAGTGGGGGGCAGTGGGGCTGGGTGCAGACTCCTGGTGGGGGGGGGGCGCTGGGTGCAACCTCCACAGGTCCCTGGGGGTGACCGAGCGCAGTGCGGGACCCTGTGCCCGAAACCGCCGCCCTCAGCCCTGTGTGCGGATCGGCGCCGGCGCTCCTTCTGATCCCGGTCCCGGCCCCCCGGGGCCCATCCAAGGTACTGTTGGGGCTTCCAGAAGTTTCTGCGGCGGGCGGGTCAGGGAAAGGCCGTTCGGCCCACCGACTCCGTGCTGGCCAGCAGCCCCCTCCTCCACCGGCTGTGTTCTCCCCGCATGTTCAACATCCCCCCCCCCCCCCCCCCCCCCCCCCGCCCCGGCCCTCAGACTGGGGGCAGTGAACCCAGCGCGGCTCTGGGAGAGGACTGGACCCACTGGGTCACAGGGAACACCCACCAGCTTCACCCTTGGTTTGTTTTGTTTTTGGGTGTTTTTTAAGGTAAGATCTTTATTGGTCACATGTACATCGAAACACACAGTGAAATGCATCTTCTGTGTAGAGTGTTCTGGGGGCAGCCCGCAAGTGTCACCAGGCTTCCGGCACCAACATAACATGCCCACAACTTCCTAACCCGTACGTCTTTGGAATGTGGGAGGAAACCGGAGCACCCGGAGGAAACCCACGCAGACACGGGGAGAACGTACAAACTCCTTACAGACAGCGGCGGGAATTAAACCCGGGTCGCGGGCGCTGTTATAGTGTTATGCTAACTGCTACACTACTGTGCTGTCCTAAAAAAGCACAAGTGGACCTTGGCAGTGGTGGGATTCGGACCCAAGTCCCCACAGAGACTGGAGCCTAAATCCGTAGCCTTAGACAGTGTGAGGATCCTGTCGGGGAGAATGCCCAAGTACCTTGGGGCAGGGACAGGTGGGTTGCTTCCTGTGGAAAGAAGCCTTATTGTTTCCTTGTACAGTGGAACATGGATATAGCTGTGTTATCTGGATTGGATTGGGCTTCAGTATTAACTTGGTCGAGGTGAAGAGCTGGACTGGCCTCAGTGTTTGAGTGAACCTTTTGTGACCTTTTCTGTAAACTATCTCTGTGTGATTGGGCATCTTTGTGGTGGCAGTCCAGTATACATGTGGAGGCCAGATGTAGGCTGACATCAGCGTCCTATTCCCACAGTGAAGGTTAGTGAAGTTGGGATAGCTCGGTCTGTATCAATTTTTCAGTGCTTGAAATGTTTCTGTGCTCTTGGGCAGTGAGAATGTATGTGCATGAGTATAGAATTTAGAAGTGAGGGAAGAACTGATAATTTATAGATCCTGTGGCTTTTAAAGTTGAGAATCTCCTTGGCTGTTGGACCACCACCTGGTAGTCTCTTGTGTTTATTTTGTTGGGCCCATCCTTCTAGTTTGATTCTACAGGCTGATGAGTCTGATGTCAGTGGTGGCTAAATGATGGAAGGAATTCTGAGGGACGGTATCTATCAATGTTTGGATAGACAAGGTGTAATTGGGAGCAACACGTGATGCTGGAGGAACTCAGCAGGTCAGGCAACATCCGTGGAGAGAAATGGACAGTCGATGCTTTAGGTCAACACCCTTCATCTGGACTGGGGTTGAGGCCTACTGGGTAGTTAGTCCAATAACTTTACTAAATACCACCTTATCCTAGTTGAGTTCTACTGGGTTATTAGTCCAGTAACAAATGGTGCAGTGGTTTAGTTCTTGGACAAGTAACCCAGTAGGCTTCAACTGCAGTCCAGATGAGTCCCGAGCTGAAATATCGGCTGTCCATTTCCTTCCAGTGACGCTGCCTGACCCGCTGAGTTCCTCCAGCATCTTGGGTGTTGCTCCAGATTCCAGCATCTGCAGTCTGTTGTGTCTCCAAGGTCTAATTAGGAATAGTCATCACAGCTCTGTGTGTGGGGGGAACAGCATCTGACAAATCTTTGATGTTTTTCGATGAGATAACCAAGAGGATGGAATGAGAATCAGGTGCGGGTAGTTTGGAAGGTTAGATCACGTGGTATCTATGGAGAGATAGCTAATTGGATTCATAATTGGCTCGAAGGTTGTTTCTTGGACTGAAGGCCTATGACCAGTGGTGTGCCACGGGGGTTGGTGCTGGGATCTTTTTCTTCACTATTTATGTAAACGATTTGGATGTGAATGTACGAGGCACGGTTAGTGAGTTTGTGGATGACACTAAAATAGGTGGTATTGTAGGCAGTGAAGAAGGTTATTAAACATTACAGGGAGACATTGGTCAGCCAGGTAAGTGGGCTGAGGATTGACAAATGGCTTTCAAATCGGGGAAGTGTGAATTGTTGCAGTTTGGGAAATCAAACCAGGGTAGGACTTGTACAGTGAATGGTTGGGCTCTGGGGAGTGTTGTGGAACAGAGGAACCTAGGAGTGCAAGTACATCTTTCGCCCAAAGGGTGGTGAAGAAGGCGTTTGGCCTTCATCATTCAGGGCACTGAGTATAGGAGTGAGACGTAATGTTGCGGTTGTATAAAACGTCTGTGAGACCGCACTTGGGAGTATTGTGTACAGTTTTGGTCACTCCATTATATGAAAGACAGCTGCCAGGATTAAAGGGCCTGAGCTGTAGGGAGAGGTTGTGCAGGCTAGGACTTTATTCCTTGGAATGCAGGAGATTGAAGGGTGACTTTAGAGGTGTATTAAAAATCACGAGGGGTATAGACGGGGTGAACGCACATAGTCTTTTTCTTGGGGAAGGGGAACAAAAAACTTGGGGGCAAAGGTTTTAGGTGAGAGGTGAAAGATTTAAAAGGAAGCAGAGGGGCCACTTCACATGGGGTGGTGCATGTATGAAATGAGCTGCCAGAGAAAGTGGTTGAGGCAGGTACAATAACATTTAATAGACATTTGGATAAGCACATGGATAGGAGGGGTTTAGAAGAATTATGGGCCCAACACAGGCAAATGGGACTAACTTGGTGAGCACCATTGTTGGCATGGACCACTTGGGCCAAAGGGCCTGATACCATGCTGTATTGTCCAATGACTCTTGTGTTTCATTTTGCCACCCAGAATCTCTGTTCATGGGCTCCCAAACATGCACCCCCGCCCTCCCACTTCTCCTTCCTGGATACGGAGGGCCAAATAAGCTGAATCTGTCCTCTGAGATTCCTTGCACCCAGTTCGTGTTCAGGAGGCCCAGACCCCCTGAGAACCTTGGGCCGGAGGCTGGGTCCCTGTCAAATCTGTCAGGCTTTGTTACAGTTTGTAAATGTTCTTGAAGCAGAATTATTCTCTTAAATATTAATTCTGTGACTTAAAATTTATAAATTGCTTTATTTAATGTCATGCCATTTTAAAATTAAAAATAGATTTAAAAGCACATGAAGTTAATAACATTAAATGTGGCAGCTGTGACTGCCATAGGATGGCAGAGGTGGATTCTTGCCATGTTCCTGAGCAAGGCCATCAAGCTGAGGCTCTGCTGCAGGTCTGTGAAAGTCTGGGACGGACTGACCTGCGAGTGGCTGATTTCAAATCCCCACCCCCGTTGTCCTAAATTGATTCTATTCCTCCCTCTGTTGGACTGTTTTTAAACCAGTGCTGGTGTGTGTTGTAGGTGTCTCCTACCACCGTGACCCTAACCTGAAGAATTCCATCCTCCAGCTTGGAGTTTTCACTTTTCCTTCCATTCCTCTTGTTTTAAATGTCTCTGCTGCAGTTTGTAATTGCAGACAGGCACGGTAGTGTAGCGGTTAGCATAACACTATTACAGCACCGGAGACCTGGGTTCAATTCCCGCTGCTGTCTGTAAGGAGTTTGTACGTTCTCCCCGTGTCTGCGTGGGTTTCCTCCGGGTGCTCCGGTTTCCTCCCACATTCCAAAGACGTACGGGTTAGGAAGTTGTGGACGTGCTATCTTGGCGCTGGAAGCGTGGCGACACTTGCGGGCTGCCCCCAGAACACTCCATACAAAAGATGCATTTCACTGTGTGTTTCGATGTACATGTGACTAATAAAGATACCTTATACCTCCAGTGCCTATGTAACTCCTTCCTACCACCCCTCATCCTCCAGCCTCATTTTGTCATCCCATATCTCTGAAATTCCCCACTGATTCCCTCAGCTGTGTCCAGAATCTTTCATCATTCCAGGCCAGGCCTCTCTCTCTTTATTTCCAATGGTCTTCTCTACCTCTCCCATCTGCTTCCTTCTCCTGTACTTTCCCCAAAGGTTTCATGCCACTTGATTACTGTTGATAATATTGTGCAGTGCCACACCCAGTTCATGTTAAATTTTGGATTTTCTAAGAGCAACCTCACAGGAAAACTAGCTAAAAGGAAGGTCACAGAGCAGTACAGCACAGATACAGGCCCTTCAGCCCAACGAGTCCATACTGCCACCCAGCTAGTCCCAATTTCCTGTGTTCAGCCCATATCCCTCCGAGCTCCGCCCCTCCATGTACCTGTCCAAGTGCTTCTTAAATGATCCCGTTGTACCTGCCTCACCCACTCCCTCTGGCAGCTCTTTCCATATACTCACCACCCTCTGCCTGAAAAAGTTGTCCCTCAGGTCCCTTCTAAATCTTTCTCCTCTCACCCTAAATCTATGCCTCCCAGTTTTGGACTCCACTACCCTGGGGAATAGACTGTTACCATCCACCTTATCTATGCCTGTCATAATTTTAAACATTTCTTTCAGGCCGCGCCCTCATTCTCCCACATTCCGAGGAATAACGACCTTGCCTGCCCAGGTCCTGGCAACATCCTCGTAAATCTTCTCTGTACTTTCTACAGTTTAACTACATCTTTCCTGTGACAGGGTGACCAAAACTGTACAGAGAACTCCAGGTGTGGCCTCGCCAATGGCTTGTATAATTGCAACATAATGTCCCAACTCCTATACTCAATGCCCTGACTGGTGAAGGCCAGCGTGCTAAACGCTTGTCACCACTCTGTCTACCTGTGACGCTGCTTTCAACGAGCTATGCACTTGTACTCCTGTGTCCCTCTGTTTCACTACACTCCCCAGTGCCCTACCATTCACAGTATAAGTCCTATGCTGGTTTGACTTTCCAAAATGCAACACCTTGCACTTATCTGTGTTGAAATCCACTTCCCACTCCTCGGCCCACTTCCCTAATTGATCATGGGAAGCTATGAGAGAATTTTGCCTATTGAGTCATGGGAAATATTGTTTCAGCAAATGTCCTGTGTTCAAGAATGGTTGGATTACTGTCTGTAAACTGGGAGGAGGATGGGACTGGCCTTCAAGAGGGGAACCATTGGTTCCCAGAGCATTCTTGTATATCCATCTTTGCAACATTTTCAATGGAATCTGCTCCATAGTTGGCAGCACAGTTAAGTTTAAAAGCAGCGTTGGTCTAACATCTGAAACTGATCTCGCACCAGCAGTGCAACATTCCTTTGGGAAGGGAGCTCATGGTCTTTCCGGTGGCTTTGTGTTGTGTTAAATCAGTCATCACACACTAAAGAATGGAGAGTGTACAACAGATCTGGAGGTGACTGTATACCAGAATGGTTCGTTGTTCTATGAGGATGTTAAGAAAATCAGAGCACAGAGATTGATAATGACTTGGAAGAAATGAATCTCCGGGACTGGTTGATCACAGGAATTAGAAATTGTTTTGAGAAGCCATGCCCAAGCAAGGGCTCATCCAGACTCTTCTTGAATGCTGTCAGTGACCCAGTTCAACCACACTCTCAGGAAGTGTATTCCAGTACTTGGCCCTCTCTGGTGAAGAAGGCCTCCCTCTTAAGCCCTCTAATTCTTTCCCTGTTACCTTAAATCTATGTCCTCTAGTTTTGTACACCTCAAACATGTCCCTTCTTAACTTGCACTCCAGAGAGATCAGACCCAGCTCCTCCACTCTCTCCTCATAACTGAACTGCTCCGTCCCAGGCAACATCCTGGTGAATCTCCTCTGCACCCTCTGCAGCACATCACATCATCTCCATGCCCCTCTGAATCTGATCGGTTCAGTGCCAGTAACTGGGCTGCTTCACAGCTGAAATGGAAAATGGAGGAGATGTTTTGGCAGCCCTTAGTGATGGGGCGAAGATGGCAGAAATGGATCATACCAGGACTGGACTGTTGATCTGCTGCCATACTAGAGGGGATGGGTCCGGGAAATGGGATTTAACCCTTTACTGAGTTGTGGAACCACGAGAAGACTCAGACCAGGACTCGTAAGGAGACACCCAGAGTCTGGGACTTGGAACAAAAGGAAGCCACAGGTCCGAGTCTTGGTAGAGTTGTGCAAACCGTGAGCGCTCGTACGCTGTCTTTGCAATTAAGAATTTGAATAAACCTAAGCTGACTGGCAGAAGACGGAGAATAGGGATAAAGGGTCCTCTTCGAGATGGCTGTTGGTGACCAATGGAGTTCTGCAAGGATCAGTGTTGGGAGCTCAACGTCTCACTTTATATGGTACTGATGTGTATGAAGGAACTGACAACATTGTGACCAAGTTTGCAGACGATACCAAGACAGGTGGAGGAACAGGTAGTGTCGCAGAGGCAGGGAGGGAGTCTGCAAAAGGACTTGGACGGGTTAGGAGAGTGGGCAAAGAAGTGGCAGATGGAACACAGCACAGTGAAATGTGGGGTTATGCACTTTGATAAGAAGAATAAAGGTGTAGACGATTTTCTAAATGGTGAGAGAATTCAGAAATCGGAGGTGCAAAGAGTTGGGAGTCCTAGTTCAGGATTCCCTAAAGGTTAACTTGCAGGTTGAGTTGGCAGTGAGGAAGGCAAATGCAATGTTAGCATTTGTTTTGAGAGGACTAGAATATAAAAGCAAGGATGTACTGCTGAGGCTTTATAGGGTGTTGGTCAGACCGCATTTGGAGTATTGTGAGCAATTTTGAGCAATGGAAGGATGTGCTGGCCCTGGAGAGGGTTCAGAGGAGGTTTACGAGAATGGTCCCAGGGATGAAAGGCTTAATGTATGAGGAGTGTTTGATGTCACTGGGCCTGTACTTGTCAGAGTTTGGAAGGAAGGGGGGTGGGGGGGTTGATCTCATTGAAACCTACCGGATACTGAAAGGCCCGGATAGAGTGGACGTGGAGAGGGTGTTTCCGTCAGTGGGAGTCTTGGATCTGAGGTCACAGCTTTAGAATGAAGGGACGTCCCTTTAAAACCAAGATGAGGAGGAATTTCTTCAACCAGAGGGTGGTGAATCTGTGGAATTCGTTGCCATGGAGGGCTGCGGAGGCTAAGATATTTGGCTGTATTTAAGGCAAAGATTGATAGGTTCTTCATTGGTCGGGGGTTAAGGGTTCTGGAGAGAATGGGGTTGAGAAGAAAAACTCAGCCGATTAAATGGCAGAGCAGACTCAATGGGCCGAATGGCCTAATTCTGCTCCTATACATGTGATCTATACCTTTCACCAGTGTTACAGATTAGGTTGCTATTTGGTGACTGTCCCTTCAAAATATAGTGTGGTAGAGTAGTGTGTGTGTGGTGTTATCACAGCAGCCAGAAGATAACAACGTGCTGACGTTTGTTCAGTGAGTCAGTGAGGAAAGAGGGAGGGAGAGAGACACTGACTGCTGGTCTCTGTATCGATGGATGAAGAACAATAACTGTGTCTGTCACTACAACCCACGTATGGATTTTTGGAGCAATCCGGTGGAGTCCACTTGGTCGTTAACCTGTAGAGAGAAGCAGGTATTTCTGTGGATGGCCACATCTCGAATGCTTTTCGGGGTGGCAGATACTTCGGAACAAAGGATTGGAGATAATCAGTGACTGTGGTGTTGTATGGGGTCCATCGTGGAACATTTGGATTTCGTAATTTCTCTCTATTCTCTCTCTACATTTTCTCTTCAGTCAACGGAGGTTTTGCAAAAGCCTTTGCTCACATTTCACCTTGTGGCTTGCTGAACTGAACTTTGAGAACTATTCCTGGACTTGGAGTTTGGGAATTTGCCACACACACACTTCGAGTTTAGTTTTGGGAATTATATTTGATACCTAACGTTTTTAACTCTTATTATTATAAGTAGTTATTAATAAGATAGTTTTTAACACTTGTACATGACTCGGTGTGTTTCTTTTGTTGCTGGTCCGTAACACCAGTTACCAGTGCTGTCTTTGAAATGTGCAGATTCAGTGCAATAACACCCAGTGTGCCACCTGTCACATTGTGTCCATGAAGTACCTTGCAAAGCCCTGCCATAAATTTGTTGAACCTGCCAGATGAGCAACAAAAACGCCACCTATGTCAGCTCGGCTACGGCTGTCTCAGGGGTTGGGAGAATTCCCTGGCGGTTGGTTTCTTTTCCTGGACAGGTTCAGTTTGCCACGAACTAAACAGTATTCTGGGGAGGTTTGAGGGTCCAAAAGCCTTTGACGATGGCGTGAGGGTTAATGAGGCAGTTAATGTAAGAAAGATCCTGAGTTTTACATACAAAGTGCAAAAGATAGGTAGTTCTGGTAAGCCAATGTAAAGGTTCAGGCTCAGCTGGAGTTTGGCAGTTCCGAGGTACTGTAGGAAGGGTGTGAAGGCTTTGGGAAAGATGCGGCAGGGAGTTAGCAGAAGCGTACTGTGCACAAGGGATTACTGTTCTGTGGACAGACTGGAGGAGCTGGGGTTGATAACTTGGGTAGAGACAGTTTCCAGAGGATTTGGCAGAGGTGTTTCAAATCAGTCTGAGTGGGCAAACTGAATCGTAAACCAACTCAAAGAATCAAGGAAAACACCAATCCCTCTGTAACTCATTTATATTTAAATTTCCTTCACTTTTTTTTTTAAAGACTATTTAGCCTGGAGTTGATCAATAGTACAGAGTTAGTTTTGTTCAAATTAGCCCCATGGATCCTAGTCCTGAAACCCCAGTGAGTAGTCCTATAACATCTCGTATTAGCCCACTGCTCTACTCTCTCCACAGTTGACTGTGTGGCTAGGCACAGCTCCCAACACCATCTATAAATTCACGGATGACACCACTGTTGTTGGTAGAATCTCAGATGGCGACGAGGAGGTTTACAGGAGTGAGATCAGCTGCTTGAGTGGTGTTGCAACAACGACCTTGCACTCAACATCAGCGAGACCAAGGACCTGATTATGGATTTAAGGAAAGGGAAGTCAGGAGAACACACACCAGTCTTCTTTGAGGGGTCAGCAGTGGAAAGGGTGAGCAGCTTCAAGTTCCTGGGTGTCAACATCTCGGAGGA
>NC_067438.1:16192787-16225854 GCF_009764475.1 Pristis pectinata | reverse complement strand
GCAGTGTCTCGCACAACTCCTTATTTATCCTCCCTATGAAGTGGGGACCATTGTCTGAACTTATCTGTCGGGTACCCCAAACCTTGGTATAACCTCTGTAAGCAATAACTTACACCACCGTTGAGGCCTTATTGTTGGTGGCTGGAAAAGCTTCAATCCATCTACTATATACATCAACGATAACGAGACAGTACTTATAACAATGTATATGCGGTAATTCAATAAAGTCGAGTTGTATGCATTCAAAAGGACCACCTGGCAAGGGGGTTTTGCCTGGGGTGCACCTCACCCCTTTCCCAGCATTGGTTTGTTGGCATATTAAACACGATCGTATTTTGCCTTGTGCTGCTTCCTCCAATCTGGGGTGCTACCAGGTACATAGTAAAATGTTACTCATTCCCTCCTTGCCAAGGAGGGTGTCAGAATGCAATCAATAAGCATTGGTAACAAGGAATCAGATATACATACTTGACCGACTGGAGTAATCCAGAGGCCATGTGGCGCAGAATGCGTACACCTAGTGTGCCTTCCATACTTGTTTTTCTGAGTCAGGCGCGTCCCCCTGTAAGTGCTGTACAGTGACCGTGTCTGGGGTGCCCTGCGTTGTTGGCTTACAAGCAACTGCCTGACTTTTCTGCAGTCGAAACGATATTAGTCCCCTGGTGTGCTGCCAATTTGGCCTCTGCATCTGCCCTGTTCTTGCCCTGTGTTATTAGGGGGGGCGTCTGAGAGGTGGTCTAAGCATTTGATGATGGCCAATTTATTAGGGAGGAGGATGGCTTGGAGGAGGTTCTTTACGTAAGCTGCATTCTGTATGGGGCTACCTGTAGATGTCAGAAATCCCCTGTATGTCCATAGTTGGCTGAAATCATGGGCAACTCCAAAAGCATAGCGGGAATCAGTAAAAATACTAGCTACTTTGTCCTTGATTAAAATACAAGCTCTGATCAGGGCAAAGAGTTCTGCTTTTTGGGCAGAGACTGGGGGCTGCAAAGACGCAGATTCCACGACGTGGGAGTTGTCTACTATACTATGGCATAGCCACAAAGGCGGATTCCCTGTTCCGAGACAGAGGAACTACCGTCGACATACAGGTTTAAGTCTGCTGACTGGAAGGCCTTATTGGAAAGGTCTGGATGGGGTGTAGTCAAAAAGTGGTTTCACATTAAACAGTCACGTGGCGGATCTTCAAGATCCTCAGGTGGGGCCTCTAAAAAGGTGGCAGAGTTAATGGTGGTGCAGTAGGCAAAAGTGAGGAGTGGGTTATTTAGGAGCGCTACCTCATATCTGTTTAAGCTGGCCTGGGTAAGGTGTCTGGTGGGAGGTCAGGAGTGCCGTTACGGTATGCGAGGAATAAACAACCACTGACCATTGCAGTGTCATATTGGAGGCTGCTGTTACAAGGTAGTAGATGGCTGGAAGCATCTGAGAGCACGGCAGAAGTCCCCTGGCAACTGGGTCCAGCCGAGTGGAGTAATATGCCACTGGTCTTTTTCTATCCCCATGGGTTTGAGTAAGGACGGCTGTAGTGCAGTCCTTCAGGACATTCGCGAAAAGCTGGAATGGGTGGTCATATAGAGGGTGTCCCAGGGCCGGGGCACTGGCAAGGGCCTGTTTGAGATTATCAAAGGCCTCCTTTTGTTCCTCTAAGTTCAAAAAATCCCACAGACTGGCTTGAAGCCAGGGGTGTGAGGTGCTTGGTAAGGTGGGCCACATATGGTAGCCATTGTCTGCAGAAACTTACTAAACCTAAGAATGAGCGCATACCCTTCCGTGTAGCGGGCGGTGGGGTAGCAATGATGGGTGCAATACGTTCAGGGGTGAGCTGCCGCTCAGTAGCACTTAAAAGGGTGCCCAGAAATTTCACCTGACGCTGGGTTCGTTTTACTTTCTGTGGCGGTATTACTTATTCCCAAGAGTGGAGTGCGTTAAGTAGTCTGTTGGTGTCGGCGGGCTCCGAGGGGCTTACCAATAAAAGGTCATGGACATACTGGACGATGGTGGATTTGTCAAGAAGTTGTAACTCTTGGAGTTGTTTATGCAAAACTTGGGAGAAAATAGTCGGGGAGTGTATAATCCCTTGCGGGAGATGCGTCCAGGTGTACTGCTGACCTTGGAAGGTGAAAGCAAACAGGTACTGCGAGTCAGGAGATATGGGAATTGCAAAAAATGCATGTTGGAGATCCACAAGTATAAAAATACAAGAGTCGGCAGGGATGCTGCTGAGAATGGTGGCCGGGTTCGGGACCACGGGATGCAGTGGTTCCACTATATCATTGACCTTACGCAGGTCTTGTACCAGGCGCCGTTCCGTCTGTCCAGGTTTCGGGAGGGGTAAAATGGGGGTGTTGCAGGGTAATTGGCAAGGAACCAGGATGCCCTGTTTGCAGAATGAATTTATTAAATGGGTTATTCCGTCAACTGCCTCTGTCCGAAGGGGGTGCTGTGGGACAGAAGGCAGTTGTGCTCCCGGTCCTACATGGATTTGGACTGGGGTCACTGGGGTGAACCCTACCTCAGCTTTCGACAACGCCCATAAATCTGGTTGGATCATCGGAAGGGAGTCGGTGGGGCTGATGGTGGTGTAAACGGCCTGTTACTGATAAAGGGGTGACGTAATAAGTCAGGGTCCCTTCTGGCAGTATCTGGGGAACCCCGTAAAGGCCTGTGTCTGCCTGTACCTGAAGTCGGTGGGCTCGGAATCCCAGCTCCTTCTGTTTATGACCCTCATTAACTGACAGGGTAATGTGAGGGGACACCAAACCTGACTGATTCCACAATTTATTAGTCACTTGAACTAAAAGTGCTGCCCCCTCATTACCCACTACTTCCCCTAAAATAGTGACAGTCATCATGCTACCCAGGTGAGGAGCATACAAAACTTCCAGCTCCCTTGAGACCCCTGAGGGGTCATAAGCTAGTGTCGCATGTGGGTCAGGGGCCTTCAAGGGCGGGTCAAAATCTGTTCTTGAAGTCCACCGTCCACCGCTGAGGAGGCTGGTGAATCCAGAGGATCCTATAGGGTTTAAGGCCGTTATGGTAATTCCTTCATTCAGGCATTGTATTTTGAGTCAGAGGGAGCAGAGCAGGTCCCTCCCGGCCAATTTAACCCCTAGGTCTGGGGTTACCACGAATTGGATCAGACATTCCTGTTCTCCAAATCCCACTCGTAAAGGTTTAGTTAAGGGGTAGGATCTTTCCTGCCCCTCAAGCCCGCTCAATGAAACTGTGGCTGTGGAAAGTTTAAAATCATGCTGGGCGAAACAAGGAGCTTCGAGGATCGAGGTATTGACCCCCGTATCAATCATAAAGGGGATCGGTTTTCCCTCCACTAATAAATTGACGATAGGTTCATCTTCCGGGTCATCGGTGAGGGTAGGGTACATGGAATGGCTACTCCCCGCAGCTAGTCAGGTGGAAAACGGGTTGCTAGTTGAGAGAGGTTATCGTTTACCGGGGGTATGGCCTGCCATTGGCGGTGGGGGCACTCCGGCTGTCAATGGTCAGATGCCCCACAAGGGTAGCACCCTGTCAACCTGACACTCGCTAGCACGGGTCCTGGGTAATTACAAGGGGGTGGTGGTGGCGCTTCAGTGGGTCCGTACATTGGTGTTGGTTTATTATTGTCACTTGTACCGAGGTACAGTGGAAAAAATTGTCTTGCAAACCGATCGTACAGGTCAATTCATTACACAGTGCAGTTACATTGAGGTAGTACAGAGTGCATTGAGGTAGTACAGGTAAAAATAACAGTACAGAGTAAAGTGTCACAGCTACAAAGAAAGTCCAGGGCAATAAGTTGCAAGGTCACAACAAGGTAGATCATGAGGTCAGAGTCCATCTCATTGTATAAAGGAACTGTTCAATAGCCTTATCACAGTGGGGTAGAAGCTGTCCTTAAGTCTGGTGGTACATGCCCTCAGGCCCCTGTATCTTCTACCCGATGGAAGAGGAGAGAAGAGAGAATGTCCCGGGTGGGTGGGGTCTTTGATTATGCTGGCTGCTTCACCAAGACAACGAGAGGTAAAGACAGAGTCCAAGGAGGGGAGGCTGGTGTCCATGATACGCTGGGCTGTGTCCACAACTCTCTGCAGTTTGTTGTGGTCCTGGGCAGAGCAGTTGCCGTACCAAGCCGTGATACATCCAGATAGGATGCTTTCTATGGCGCATCGGTAAAAGTTGGTGAGAGTCAAAGGGGACAAACCGAATTTCTTTAGCCTGCCTGAGGAAGTAGAGGCACTGGTGAGCTTTCTTGGCCGTGGCGTCTACGTGATTTGACCAGGACAGGCTGTTAGTAATGTTCACTTCCAGGAACTTGAAGCTCTCAACCCTCTCGACCTCAGCACCATTGATGTAGACAGGTGGATGTACACCGCCCCCTTTCCTGAAGTCAATGACCAGCTCTTTTGTTGACATTGAAGGAAAGGTTGTTGTCATGACACCATTCCACTAAGCTCTCTATCTCCTTCCTGTACTCCGACTCATCGCCGTTTGAGATACAGCCTACAACTGTGGTATCATCTGCAAACTTGTAGATGGAGTTAGAGCAGAATCTGGCCACAGTCGTGAGTGTATAGGGAGTGGAGTAGAGTAGGGGGCTGAGGACACAGCCTTGTGGGGCACCAGTGAGAATAATCATGCCTGAGGTACTGCTGCCTATCCTCACTGATTGCGATCTGTTGGTCAGAAAGTCAAGGATCCAGTTACAGAGGGAGGTGTTGAGTCCTAGGTCTCGGAGTTTGGTGACAAGCTTGCTTGGGATTATCGTATTGAAGGCAGAGCTGTCGTCATTAAACAATAGTCTAACGTAGGTGTCTTTACTGTCCAGATGCTCCAGAGCTGAGTGCAGGGCCAGGGAGATGGTGTCTGCTGTAGACCTGTAGTGGCGATAGGTGAATTGCAGGTTGGAGTTGGTGCGAGCCATGACCAACCTCTCATTGGGGCTCTTGGGCCGTTAGGGTGTATTGGGTACCCTTTACCAGACCGGTTGACCCATCCTGGAACGCAAAACTGTAGTTCCATTTGATATCCTGTATTATCGGGGTAGGCAGGTCGGGGCCGAGGGGGTCTTTGGACCATTTCCTGTTTTACCCTTGTGGCTTTTGAATCGCGCCTGTTAGTCCAGAAGTGAGCCAGGGCCCTCCTCATGGCTTGTCGTGTATGGTCGGGCCAATTCATGTTATTAGTGCAGATAGCTGATGCCACTCCCTGTAGTAGGAGGGCGTTAAACTGGGGGGAGGCATTGCCTCTGTTATAGGCATCGTCCCCCACATAGGTACCGTAAAGTGAACAGAAACGGTCCCAAAAATCTGGGCTGTCCTCTCCCTGTTTCGGTCGGCATTCTAAAACTTTAGTTATGTCAATAGGCTGTTGGAGGGTTTTGCGAAGGGCAGTTCTAATGGTTCCTACCTGGTCCTGAGGCTGGATGGTCACTTGAAAGGCTGTCCAGTCCGCATAGTTTCCCAGGTGTCCTTTCCATCTTTCTGCCTCATTAGTTGTGAGGGCCATACAACAAAGACTGAAAAGGTCTTTGGGGGGGTGGTGGCCTGGTGCATCTGAATTGTTCTGATCACATTATCTATAAGATCCTCTGGGTGGGTTTTACAGTTGGGCGCCTGACTCATGATTAGGCACATCTCCTGAGGCTTCTAAGGGGTGTAGATTTGGATCGTAGGATTAGCGCTCGCTTGGGCTGGATTGGGATTGGGAACACTCCTATTGGGGAACTGTCTTTTAGCCTTGGCTCCCTTTACCTCATTCAACATAGGTGGCGGGCCGGGATCTTTAGGGTCGTAGAATCGGAGTCATAATCGGTGTCCGTCTGAGGATCTACTAAAGGTCTGTCCCCTACCAAAAAGTTCTGTCGCTTGTCTGTGGCCTTTAGAACCGTTCGTATGCAGGCTTCCTCTCCGTCTAAGCTGATTTCTAGTTCGGGACGCAATAGGGTCATGGAATTGTCCTTGGGATGGGACTTGGCCAGCAGCTGTTGGTGGTGAGACCGGAACGGTTTGCAGACTAGTCACATTATATGGGGGCGGCAGAGAAAGAGTGGGGTAGATAGGGGCTGTGGGTCGAACCATCCAATCCTCCTCATTTTCGTCCGTGTCATTACTTTGGAACAACAGAGGCACGCCAGACATGTCAGGAAGTACCTCCACTTTATCCTTATTTTCTCTATTTTTATTCCTTCGTTTTTCCTTCTCCATCCTTCCCTTCCCTTCCCTTCCCTTCCCTGCCCGGAACTTCCCTTCCTTTCCCGGAACTTCCCTTCCCTTCCCTTCCCTTCCCTTCCCTTCCCTTCCCTTCCCTTCCCGCGCCCTTCTCTCAGCATCGTGGTCTCCACACTGAGACTTCAGAACTTCCCAACTCTTGAGATTTCCTTTTTCATCACATACACTAATCTCCCTTCTATGTGCAATTATGTTCCCAACTACTCTGTTTAGATCTATTTGTCAGGTCTTTGGCCATTTTTCTCCAAGTCGACATTATATTTTCCATTTTTCCCCTGTATTGCATTCCCAAATCAGCCTTTCTGCCTTTAGATACTTATCCACATCCCAAGTTCCCCCTAATGGCCATGTTTCATTTCCCAATTTCTTAGTGAGGCATGCCAATGATTTACGGAAGTTATTCTCATTTTTTGGGTTCTTTTTACATAATTTAGATAGTGGGGTATTGGGCCCAGACTTATCGAGAGTTTGCTCCATTTTTGGACGCTGCGATTATCTATAAGATCGGTCTCTTTCCTTCACCCACTTCAGGTTCCTGACCTTCCCGTGGGGGATTTCCCCTCTTAAGAGCCGGTCTAAGGCAGGGTGGTAGTACCGGAGAACCGATCTCAGAACTTCGAGCTCAAAACCTTGAGATTCACAACCTTAAAACCCAAAACTGGGGACTCAAACCCGTTATCGTTATTACTCCGAGCACTCGAACCTCCTATTACCGGTGGCACTCAGACAGGTTCGCGAGGAGTCTGTCAGAGGATATTCAATAAGCAAAGGGATCAATCGGGTGTCCATCTCCCTGAGGGGGATCAAGGTGAATCTTACCTTGTGGGCCCTTCCGTCTCAGGTAGTCGTTATCCCTGTCGATCGCTCACGCCGCTTCCCTCGTCTTGGACTCCTGGCTGGCTCGCCAAATTGTTATCCCGATTTAAGTTCCCACTCCTGCCTGCTGCAAAATCGCACCATGCCACAGATTAATTCTGTTAAATCACATTTATTAGCAGTGTACTCCCAGGGGAGAACTCTCCTTTAACACTCACTCAGTCTTTATCGGAGGTCTCCACAATACAAAGGAGCAGCCATTAATTTTACAGTCCTTGTCACACACTTAATCAATTTGGCTACACAAGTTTCGATCAGGCGCCTAAGATACAACTTTTTAAACACAGAAGGTGGTGGGTATATGGAACGAGCTGCCAGAGGAAGCAGTTGAGGCAGGTACAATGTTTAAAGGACATTTGGACAGGTACATGGATAGAAAAGGTCCCAAATGCAGGCCCACATTTAGATATCTAGGTCGGCATGGGCGAGTTGGGTCGAAGGGCCTGTTTCCATGCTGTATGACTCTAAGCCAGTGTAGGTCAACAAGCACTGGTGCCCTCCTGTTCGGATGTTGCTTTAGAGTTTTGGGTCAGCTCGAGATGTTGTGGTGAGAGGACAGCCAGGAAGGTGTTCTAACAGCAAACAGGAGCGAAGTTGAAGTCAACCTGTAATTAGTTGGAGTATTGCCCATTTCTGGGCATTGCATTTCGGAAGGGTCCTGGCCTTTTGGGAGGATGTGGAAGGAATTTGTGGAAGTATCCAAGGCTTTAGTCTCACCAAGTGAATCAAGAAGCTGGTGGAGGTTTTCCGAATTGAGAGAGATCGAGAGTAGAGAGAGGAAAACGGCTTCCACTGGCAGGAGGTTTGGCGACCAGATGGCATGGGCGTAAGGCCATTGGCAACAATCCCAAGGGTGAAACGGGACACTTTTTATGCAGCCGAGCACTTGACCCCAGTGAAACAGGCCCTCGGGTCCACCATTCATGTGTCATAATGTCATGGAGCACGGGAACAGATTATTTGGCTCGGAGTCCGCACTGGCCATCGGGCACCCGTCTACACCAATCCTGCACTGATTCCATTTTATTCTCCCCACACTTCCATCAGCTTCCCCTAAATTCCACCACTCACCTACACGAGGGGCAGTTGAGAGGCCAATTAACCTACTAACCCCCAGTTCTTTGGGCTGTGGGAGGAAACCAGAGTACCCGAGGGAAACCCCACACTCGGTGAGAACATGCAAACCTCACACAGCACCTTAGAGCAGGATTGGACCCAGGCCTCTGTGGTTGTGAGGCAGCAGCTGTACCTATTGCGCCGTCCGTTAACACCCCTGCGGCATACTTTTCTCGTTGACCGTGTGATACGTGTGATGATGCATAGATTTCATACAAAATGATCAGCACCTCCTCCTGCCTGGGCAGTCTCCAGCTTGACAGCATGAACATTGAATTCTCAAACTTCTGATGGTAACTAACCCCCCCCCCCCCACCGTCCCTTTTCGTCCATGTTTCTCTTTTCCCTCTCCTCCTGATCCACGTGGCCCCCATCACCCGGTCTTTCCCCTCCGCCACCTCCCTCCCTTTATTCCGTGCTTCATCTCCCAGCTTCTGACGTCATTCCGACTCTTTCCCACCTCGCCCCACCCCCGGCCTATCACCTCCCTCACCTGGATCCACGTAGCACCCGCCAGCGCTTGCTCTACCCCTTCCCTCTACCTTCTTAATACCGACTCTCTCCCCTGTATCTTTCAGTCCCGATGAAGCGCCCGACCCAAAATGTCGACTGTCCATTTCCCTCCATAGATGCTGCCTGACCCGCTGAGTTCCTCCAGCACCTTCAGTTCAAAATGAATCAATGAGGTGGCTATAGTGTGAAGGCCCATATTCTTCAGGTGCAGATTAAAGATCCCATTAGAACTTGTAGAGAAGACTCAGACACTCCTGTTTTGTTTCTGCCCTGATGCTGCATTACTTGATCACCCATCTCCTTCCTGTTCATATCACGGCTGGAGGGAATCCCTGCACAGTCGTCACAAAATAATTTGACTTTAAAAACGTGCTCCTTGTGTGTAAACCGTAGCATATGCAAACTTGTTACGCAAAAGGCAAATCCTTTCCTGCATATTTGATGCAAAGTTGCAGGATAAAATTTAATCACAAGTGATTACAGTTCATTAATCAGTATTTTCCCTTTTAGATAAGCTGTCAGAAGCTTTTATATTGACCAGCTTCAGCTCCCTCGGTTCCACCGTTCCAGCTCACCTGTAACGTCAGTGGAGATCCTCTTGTGTATCGATGGTGGAAAGATGGAGGGAAAATCTCCCGACAACACCGGCTAATGGATGGGAAACAGGACTCTCGTTATCCTGGAAGCTTCAAGCAACGACTGTGGAACATACACCTGTGTTGCAAGCAATCCTATCTGCTCCATCCGGGCAGATTGCAACCTAACTATTGCCGGTAAGCTCAGTTTATGGATGACATTTCAGGTAAACTTTGCAATCAGATTGTATTGGTGCAAATCTCTGCAGTAGCAGCACAGATTTGGGGTTCTCAGAAGGTTACAGTACAGAAGGAGACCATTGAGCCCGTCAGGCTAAACTTTTTGTCACAGCAATCCCGCTAATCCCACTCCCCTGCTTTCTCCCTTCAGTCCCACAGATTCTATTCTTTCAAGTGTTTATCCAGCTCCCCTTTGAACACTGCAATTGGATCTGCTTCCACTGCCAGCACTGGCAAAGCTGTTGAGGATCTAACCAGTTTTGATATTTTTGCCTGTTGTCTTCACTCTAGTTCTGCTCTGGTCTATCCCTGTTCTGGTTTTAATTCCTTTATTTAAACCCTCTGGTAATCTCCTCTGCTCCAAAGAGAACAACCCCAGCTTCTCCTGTCAGAGGCTTCTCATTTCAGGAGCTAATTAGGTAAATCTCTTTGGCATTCCCACCTCCCCACTGCACGCACCCCCCCCCCCCCCCCCCCAAGCCTTCACATCTGTCCTAAACACTGCAAGTATGTTTTATGAAAGTTTATCGGGACTTTCTTCACCTTCTAATCTATGCCTCTCTTTATAAAAAGCCCAGAAATCTTTTTGCTTTTATCCACTTTATCAATCTACACTGCCACTTTCAACAAATTTTGCAGGAGTATCCCCTACTCCTGTGCCCCGTTTAGAATTGTGCCTTCTGACTTACAATAGATGACACAGGGTGTGGATCAGAGCCAGCAAGGAATTGCCCCCAGTGAGGAGTCAGCTGAGGGAGATTCAGCAACTTTTGCGTGAGATCACAGGGGCTGCTTTGTAACTGACTGTGGACGTTGGGACATGCAATCCACGGATCATCTCCTGGATGTCCGGCATCGCCATGAAGCGCTCCTTGAGATCTGGCTGTCCCAACACCAGAAGGAGCAGCCAGTGCGGAATCACATCAGGTGATGTGGAAAGATTGGACAAGGGGGCACACGTGGGAAAACTGAATAGGTCACAGGAAGTGCCTGTTCTTGGCTGATGTAACACTTGCTTGTCCTGTTCATGCTCTTTGGAGGGTATGTGGTATTGGCTGATACAGGCCTGAAGTCCCAGGTTGGCAGGACAGGGCAGGGGTCGGCACATTCCCTTCCCTGCAGGAGGTAAGTGGAACAATGTGCAATTGTCAGCAGCTTCCATGGTCATTTCACTGATGCCCCATCACATTATTTACATTTATTTTTAACTGGAGACTTTCACCTTTTAATTCAATTATTACTCTGTCCAGCATGGACCAGGTGAGTTATTTTCAAGTATCTCTTATTGCATATGTGTGTCTGCATTGCTGGATGTCAAAAATCAAATAAAAGACCTAACACTGTTTAGTTAGACTACTCAGTGAAACTGCGGGTTCTATCTTCAACAGTATCTAAATGGTGGTTGCAATGTGCAGTTGGTGTGCTTTGTTTAATTACCATAAACTAAATACAGCTGTTAAATGGTTGTAAACTTCTTGAATCTATTTTCTTAAAAAACTGTTGTGAAGCACTTTTGGAAATGGTTATTTCTTTGAGAGATGCATTTGATTTGCTACTGAAGTAAATATATGGGCTTCTCCAAGCAAATGTTGACGTGTTGACAAAAGCAAGACAGAGGGGAAAGTGTTTTGGATATCTTTATAATGTAGACCTCCTTTCTCATCACCACGTTTCTTCTCTGGACCCCATTTGTTGATGCATCTTTTTGATTGTTCACTCAATCCCCTGCTGACGTGATTGGATTGGCCTTGCCCCAATTAATTCTCTGCTCTGCTTCCTTGTTGTTCTCACTGAGCATTCTAGGTTATACTTTACACCCGCGCCCACCTTTTAGTGAACGGTCACATTCTTTTCCCCAGGGTAGAGGATTGGGATTAAAAGTACTTGCTCATACATTGTTTACATGCATGAACGTGACCAACTCTGATCTGCAGCATGATTGGAGGAGAATGATTATTGAATCAGTTTATTGAAAACTGCTTTACCTGGACCACCAGCACCAGTCCTTTGTGGTGGGAGGGGGGCACAGCCCACAGTCGGGAGCAGGGAAAACTGCTGGAGGTTTACACCTTAGTGGCTGAACATCAAGGGGTTTAGTTCAGTGCTGTCAATCACACCCGGCACACTCCAGCCCAACGTAGGTAGGTTACGGAAACCAGATTGTTCAAATGCCTTCAGGCTAGATATAAGTCCATAAATTGAAGGTCATGGAATTATAGGCATATTATCTACCAGAGTGGACAACTGTTTCAGTGGTGGGAGGCAGCGTGTGGAGAATGACAGGTTTGGCAGGATGTGACTAATAGTGTCCTGCAAGGATCTGTGCTGGGGGTGTAACCTGTCCTCGGATTCACTCGAGTGGTGGGATAAGATGTGGCAGTTATTACAAGTTCACCAACAATGCAAAGTTAGATTATATTTCAAACTGTGCACGGCGACATTGAATTGCAAAGGGAAGTTTGTCAACTATAGGAAATGGATCTCATTGTGGACAAATCTGTATCATTGGCACTGGATTTAAGAAGCCAGAAGAGAGTAGTTTCTAAATGCTGAATAACTGCAGGCAGTGGAGGTCCAATAACCCTGGGGAGGGGCATTGTTGATGTCCGCCAATTGATCATGAAAATGTCACGGGTGGGTATAGTAAGTCATCAAACCAGCTCATGCAGTGCTGGTCATTAATCCACAGTGCTGGAGTAGAAGGGAATAGAAGTTGCATTACAACAGGACAAAACCCTGGCTGGGCGTGCCACGTGCGAGTGAGGCAAAAATGTAGGAAGATAGTCCGTCGAAGGAGCTGGTGCAAGGGAGAGGGTGTCGGGTACCAGGATCAATGGACTTTCTTCTAGGGGCCAATAAAATGTGGATGGATTGCACCTAAACTGAAGGGGCACCAATATCCTTACAGGGATGTTGATTGTGCTGTCTGGGAGGGTTTAAAGTGGTGAGGTAGGGGGTGGGAACGAGAGCAGTATGTCAGCAAGTGGAAGGATTAAGTAGAGATCAAGTCAAGTAAGTCTGAAAGGAAGGACAGGCAGAGCCAGGTTAATGAAGAGGTTGGGACTGATGGGCAGAAGTGTATTTACCTCAATGCAAAGAGTATTACGGGTAAGGCGGATGAAATTGGAGTCTAGATTAGTGTATGGAACTATGATGTTGTGGTCATTACAGGGACTTGCTTGTGAGAAGGGCAGACTGGTAGCTTAATGTTCCAGGGTACAGGTGTTTCAGACACGACAGGTGGGAGGGGCTTGTGCTACTGATCAGGGTGACTGTCACATCTGCATTTAGAACGGACATCCTGGAGAGCTTGTCCAGTGAGATCGTGTGGGTAGAGGTCAGGAATAAGAAAGGTGCAGTCACTATGATGGAGTTGTACTATAGACCTCCCAATAGCCAGACAGAGAGGAATAGATATGTAGGCAGATTATGGAAAGGTGTAAAAGCAATGAGGTTGTAGTGGGTGACTTTAATTTCCTCTCTTGACTGGAACTCCCTTAATGCTAGAGGACTGGACGAAACACCAGTTGTTAGCTGTTGGGGAGATTGGGAATGGATGTTATTAGGTAAGGTCCACATCTGACATGTGGGAGTTGTTTAAAGACCAGTTGGTCAGAATTCAGGACCAACATCTTCCTGTGGGGAAGAACTATGAGAATGGCAAGGTTTGAGACCTTTGGATGATGAGCAATGTTGCAAATTTAGTCAAAATGAAAAAGGAAGCATTTGTCAAGTTTAGGAAGCTGAAGTCAGACAGGCTCCTAGAAGTATATAAAGGAACAGGGAAGAAATTAAACAGGGATCAGGATGGCTAAAAGGAACAATGAAATGTCCTTGGCTGCTAGCGTTAAAGAAGATCCCAAGGTATTTTATGCATGCATTTAAAAACAAGAGGACAACTAGGGAGAAGGTAGGACCACTCGAGGACAAACGGGGGAATGTATGGCTGGAGCCAGAGGAAGTGGGCGAGGCACTAATTTACCAAGGAGAAAGACGTGGAGGAAAGTGAGATCAGGGAGGGATATGCTGGTGTTCTGGGGCATCTTGATATCAAGAAGGTGGTGATGCTGGGTCTCTTGAAGCACATTAAAGTAGATAGGTCCCCAGGGCCTAATGGGATCTATCCCAGGTTATTAAGAGAGGAGATTGCTGGGTCTTAGACACTAGCCATAGGCACGGTCCCAGAGGACTGGTGAATAGCCAATGTTGTTTTGCTTAAGAATAGGGATAATCCAAAAAATTATAGGCTGCTGAACCTTGCATCAATGGTAGGGAAATAATTGTAGAAGATTCTTAGGAATCTAGAAAAGCATGGACTTGTTTGGGACAGTCAGCATGACTTTGTACAGGGAAGGTCATGTCTTACAAACGGTTGAGTTTTTTGAGAAAGTCACGAGGGTCATTGAGGGTGAGCCAGTGGATGTTGTATACATGGGCTTTAGTAAAGCATCTGACAAGGTTCCCTCATGGTAGGCTGGTCCAGAAGACTAACGTACATGGGATCCATGGTGAGTTGGTAAGTCGGCTTGACCGTAGAACACAGAGGGTAGTGGTGGAGGGATCCTATTCTGGCTGGAGGTCTGTGACCAGTGATGTTCTGCAGAGGTCGCTGCTGGGACCAATGTTGTAAATGATTTGAACAAAGATGTAGGTGAGCTGGAGTTGTGGATAGTGTGAAGGTTGTCAACGGATGCAGCGGAATATAGATCAGTTGGAAATATGGACAGAGAAAAATGGGAAATGGAGTTTAATCCTGACAGCTGATGTACTTTGGGAGCTCAAATGTAAGAGGAAAGTGTGCACTAAATGGCAAGACACTTAGGACAAAGCATTTTATGTACAGAGGGATCTTGGAATGCAAATCCATAGCTTCCTGAAAGTGGCAACACAAGTAGATAAGGTGATAAAGACAGCGTACGGCATACTTGCCTTCATCCGTCTAGAAGTTTGAGTAAAACGTCAAGAAGTCATCAGAGATGTGTAAAACTTTGGTTCGGTCACAGTTGGAGTATTGTGTGCTGTTCTGGTTGCTGCATTACTCAAAGGATGTGGAGGCTTTGGACAGAGTGCAGAAGAGGTTCAGCGGGATGTTGCCTGGATTGGAGGGTATTAGCTATAAGGAGATGTTGGACAAACTTGGATTGTGTTTGGAGTGTCAGAGGTTGAGTGGTGACCTGATAGCAGTTTATAAAATGAGAGGCATGGATAGGGTAGATAATCGGCCTTTTTCCCAGGGTGGAAATGTCAAATGCTGGAGGGCATAGCTTTAAGGTGAGAGGGGGAAAGTTTAAAGGAGATTTACAAGAGTTTTTCTTAGAGCAGTCGGTGCCTGGAATGCACTGCTGGGGGAGGTGGAAGCAGACGTGATAGCAATGTTTAAGAGGCATTTAGACAGGAACGTGAACAGGCAGGGAGCAAAGGGATAGAGCATGTGGGGGCAGGTGGGATTGGTTTAAATTGGCATCATGGTGGCACTGACATAGTGGGCCAAAGGGCCTACGCTGTACTGTTCTGTGTTCTAGACAACACCTGGGGGGGTGGAGGGCAGTTTCCGGCCCCTGCTTAGGATACTTGGTCCTCTGCAGGAAGGCAGTGTAGATTCACTAAAATGTTAAATTATTAGTGGAGGTTGCAGGAGGTGGGTTTGCTCTCCCTGAAGTTTAGATGATTGGAGGGTGATGTGATGGAAGTCTTCATGGTGCTAATGGGGCATGATGGAGTAGATCGAAACAATTTCTGGTGGTTGAGGTGTCTGGGACAGGGAAGCCAAGATCTGGGTCAATTGCAGAGCACTGTTTTGTTTTTAATGATTCAAGATCGCTTTTCCCCCCAGAGTGAAGACTAGTGACTACAGAAATCCAGCTGTGGGCACTGGTCACCTCGCGTACTGACAGGAAGAGGGGCACCGTGGCTCAGACGGTATAGCTGCTGCTCATCTGGGTTCAACCCTGAGCCCGGGTGCTGTCTGTGTGGAGTTTGCCTGTTCTCCCAGTGACCACGTGATTCCTGTGGCTGTTCTAGTTTCCTCCCCACCTCCCAGGGACTTGCGGGTTGGTAGGTTAGTTGACCGCTATGATTTGCTCCTCGTGTGTAAGTGGATGGGGAGAGTTCATGGGAATGTGGGGAAATCGCGGTTTAAAGGGATTAGTTTAAATTGGTGTTTGATGGTCGGCTTGGAACAATTGCCCCAGCGTGTAGATGAATGGCAGAATCTGGGAAGGGTTTGGTAATGTGAGGAGGCTAAATCATGTACATGAGGGCAGAAGGAGAGAATGTCACCAATCTTCTAGCAGTTCTTTCTCCTTCCATATAATTTAAATCTCTGCCCCGGCTTTTGCCGCCTCTGCTAAGGGAAATAGTCCTTCCTGTTTACTCTATCCAAGCCCCTCATCATTTTGTGCACCTTTGCCCCAAACTTATCCAGTGTTTGCTGATAACTACAACGTTCCTTGCATTGGCATGTAAAATCTCTGCAACCTCTCCAGTGCAACTGCAACTCTCCTGTAATCTGGTGATGGGATCTGCACACAGTGCTCATGCTTTGGCCCAATGAGTACTGTCGACCGTTCTGACAAGTCCTTGTTTTCTGATAAAGGAAAGCATCCCATAAGCCTTGTTAGACTCATTTATCTCTCCCGCCTCCTTTAAGGATCCGTGGACATTTAATCCAAGGTCCCTCTGTTTCTCCGCATCACCCAATGTCCTCCCATTGTACATTCACTTGCACCTCCTCAGACACAAAGGGGAAGCTCTTGCTGGACCGACCCTACTGACTGTTTGAAGAGGTAACAGAGTGAACGGGTAATGAAATAGATGCCATTTGGTAAACTTTCAAGAATGAGGTATCCCATTCTCAGCTTGTGAATGAGATCAGAGAATACGGGGTTGGTGGATCGGCAGAATGGAGAGCTGGCGGGGTTCAGGATGACCAGGCTGGGGGTAAAGGATTGCTCTTCACGGCGGAAGAAGGTGGGGAGTGATGTTCCACAGGATCAGTACTCGGGCCGCTGTGGCTCACAATTTGTATCAACTGTTTAAACTTTGGAATGAAGAACGTGGTTTCTGAGTGTGTGTGTGATACTAAATTGAGGAACAATCAATTCTGAGGAGATGGCAGCAAATTATAAGAAGTTAGTGAGGTTGCAGGAAGGACAGATAGTTAGCAGATAATGTTCAGTACAGGGGAATTGAGTAGGAGATGTGGTGATGGCTTGTTACTTAGAAGGTGATCTTGGAGTAGAAACAGCAGAGATTAAAAGACCATAAAGAGAGCTGACTGATCAAAGGGTTTATTTCTAGAAGGATAGAAATGTAATGTGAGGAGATTACATTGAACCTGTGTGTAAACCATGGCGGGTGGGGGTTTGGGGTGACCCCCCAAAGTCCAACCGGGAGGTGGGGGGGGGGGGGGGGGTGGAGGTTTCTGATGTCAGTGACAATGTGCCGGGTTGGAAGTGACTGGCTGGAACTAAATCTGTTTGAAAACTGTTTATTGGGTTTAAAGTGTCCCCATCACTTTGTCTTCGGATGGCTCACGCCCACTAACGGTGACCGTCCTACAGTCCAGTTCCTCACTGCTGTGTGTAGACTGTATGTGAGGTTGTTCCGGAAAGTGCCATTGGACGTTTTACTGTGTTGGAGATGAGTGGATGTGGGCTCTCGGTGTCAGGTTACTCAGTGGCTTCACTTTGTACGTTTTCAGATCGAGATGGTGACAGCAGCCTTATAACTGGGAGAGTGGTCTTGGCTGCGATGATTGGGCATGCCATGATCTTTTCCTGTAAGTATCAAAATTATCAAATCATTCAGCACTTCCACCCCTTTCCCAGGAACTGGGTCTCAGTGAAAACTTCCCCTGGGTCCCACCGACACTTCAGCTTGTGAAAGGGAGCGGTTGGTTGTGGGGAGATCCCCAGCACGTTACCTGGTCTGTCCCTGACTGGCTGCTGGAATTCGTGAACAGCTCCAGCGTGGATTTTCCCCAACTTCTTCTGGAAGTTCCCCACGGAGCCTCCTGCTCGAATGCGGAACTCTGGAGCTTCCTGGCCATGCTCCGTTAACTTCCCTCTGCACCTGACCCTCGTCTGTGCGGCCTGATGAAGGGCCATCGTCCTGAGACGTCACCTGTTTCAATCTGCACGGGTGCTGCCTGACCTGCTGAGTGTTTCTGGCATTTTCTGCTTTCCTGAAATCTTTTTAAATCATTTAGTTTGGTTTTAGTTAACTGTTTAATATCATTTTTAAGATACTACTTTCTGGTCGATTTGTTTTAATGGTTTTGTTGCGGTGAGGAATGGCTGTGGTGTCTGAGGTCTCCAGAGGGAGTACATGGGTGGGGGAGGGGTGCCCCTATCACAGCACTTGATCCTCCACCTTGGGCAGCAGGCTGGGATCTCTGGTTCTGAAGAGGGTGCGTCTGGGGGAGTAGTGAGTGCAGGCGGGGTCTCCGCTGGGGAAATTCAGCCTCTGTCAGATTCCCCATAGGACTGAAGGTCGCTGGGCATTTGTCATCTCCCCTCTGGGAATTCCATTAGTCCTGTAGGCAGAGAGTCTGGAGAAATCCTTTGAGGGGAAGGGAACGTTCAGGAGTGATGTCGAGAAGTTTTCCATCCCACAGAGGCTGATCAATCACTGGAACCTTTCCCAGGACGGGAGGGTGGGTGAGGCCCAGTCCTGGCTCCATGGAAGGAACAGCTGAATTCTCCGGTGGGAGGGTGGAGGGATGGAGGGTTCTGGAAGGAGGAGATAAGTGAGCTGAAGGACACTTTCCTTCTGTGGCCCCTCTTGTGACAAGACTCAGTGTGAGTTTCCACACTCGCATTCCCGGGATGGGGTTCTGAAGGGAACCTCGCCCACTGGGAGCAGATGTGGGAAACTGGGAAATGAGTTGCTGTTCAAATGTCTGCCCGTTCATTTAAAATGTTTGGGAAGTTGTGGATTGTGTGTGTGGAATGTTCAATTTGAGGCTCCACCGGGAGCATGGATACAGGGAATAATGAAGTGAATGGGAATGAGATGACAGACCTCCTGGGGAAAGCCTGGCTCTCTGAGAAGGAAGATTTCCTGATCCGGCTCCCAGTGCAGGTTGGGAGCCTGTATCCAGACTCCGTGCTCTCGCAGCCCAGGAGTTTCCATCCAGTGACAGTCACAGGCCGGGGAAGCAGGATTTCCTGGTTTGCTCCGTGTGAAATACCTCGGGGGTCACTGTGGGACCCTGTGGGTAAAGTGTCTCTTCCATTGATGGTTTAACCCTTTCCTGCTGTCTGATCCTGGACGCTCCCCAGTCGGTTTACTAGAGGCAACACTGCTTCAAGAGAACAGGTGAAGTGACAGAGCACTGAAAATCAGCAGGAATTTATACTAAGGGTTCTATAATATGCTGACAAATTCACTGATTCACTCTGCCTCCTCACACATGCACACACTCACTGGAACCTTCCTGCTGCTGTATTTGATGCCACTTTCTCTCAGACATTGCACACAGCCCAGGGGGGAATCGTGGCCTCTAAGGTAATTTTATGACATGGATGGATTTTAATATAGTTTACTACTCTCTAACTGTTTCACTGCTTCCCTGCCGGAACACCTTTTCCATGGAAATTATGGATATTTCCTACCTCTCCCAGATGTATCTGATCCTATAGATTATGGCTGCTTTGGTCATCTCTCTTTGCCACATTTGTTCTGTCTAATTCCCTCTTTCCTCCCTGCCGTCTCATAAATGCATTTTGTTTATTTTAGGGTAATGGAGAATTACAGGAATTGAAGCTGAACAAATCTCCTCGGCTCAGTTACGACGGCTTCACTTCCCACGTCACTGTGACTGCTTTCGGATGGCACAAATCACTGGAGGAAAATGGTGCTGGAGTTGTAAGTGGGTTAACCTGGAAGAAGAGACTATTGCAATCATTTCTCCTCATGGCTCCTAGTGGAAAATTTGATCTTGGACAAACTGCTTCCACTGCTCCTCAGATTCCAAGCTTCAGCATCTGCTGCTTCTAATCTCTTCCACGTGTACCTCAGTTTGATGCCTGCTGTGGCCCTGGAGGGTCACTGTGCCTTGCCTTACATATCAAAGCACACTACCTCAGCACTACAAAATTGTGACAGTCCAAGCCTTTTCACAGAATCATAGAACAATATTGTGCCAACCTTTAAAACCTCTCCTAAGACTACCTAACCCCTTCCCCTTCACATATCCCTCTATTTTGAATTCTTCCGTATGCTTATCTAGCAACCTCTTGAATTTGACCAATGTACCTGCCTCCACCACCACCCCAGGCAGCGCATTCCATGCCCCAACCACTCTCTGGGTTTAAAAAAAACCTTCCTCTGATATCTCCCTTGAAGTTCCCACCCATTACTTTAAAGCCATGGCCTCTTGTACTGAGCATCGGTGCCCTGGGAAAGAGGCGCTGGCTGTCCACTCTATCTATTCCTCTTAATATTTTGTACACCTCTATCATGTCTCCTCTCCTCCTCCTCTCCAAAGAGTAAAGCCCTAGCTCCCTTAGTCTCTCCTCATAATGCATCCTCTCTAAACCAGGCAGCGTCCTGGTAAATCTCCTCTGCACCCTTTCCAACGCTTCCACATCCTTCCTATAATGAGGCGACCAGAACTGGATACAGTACTCCAAGTGTGGTCTAACCAGAGTTTTGTAGAGCTGCATCATTATCTCGCGGCTCTTAAACTCGATCCCAAGACTTATGAATGCTAACATCCCATAAGTTTTCTTAACTACCCTATCCACCTGTGAGGCAACTTTCGGTGATCTGTGGATATGTCCCACCAGATCCCTCTGCTCCTCCACACTCCCGAGAATCCTGCCAATAACTGTGTACTCTGCCTTGGAGTTTGTCCTTCCAAAGTGTACCACCTCCCACTTCTCCAGATTGAACTCCATCTGCCTCTTCTCAGCCCAGCTCTGTATCCTATCAATGTCCCTGGACTATTCCTACTACCTTTTTTGAATAAGGGGACAACATTTGCCACCCTCCAATCCTCCAGTACCATCCCCATGGACAACGAGGACTCAAAGATCTTAGCCAATGGTTCAGCAATCTCCTCCCTCGCCTCACACAGCAGCCTGGGGAATATTCCGTCAGGCCCCAGGGACTTGTCTGTCCTAATATTTTCTAACAGCTCCAACGCATCCTCTCTCTTGATATCCACATACTCTGACCAACACTCTCCTCAGCATCATCGAGGCCCCCCCCCCCCCCCCCCCCCTCCCTTGGTGAATACTGAAGAGGAGTATTCATTGAGAACCTCACCCACTTCCACAGCTTCGAGCAACATCTTCCCACCTTTGTCTTTAATCAATCCGACCTTTACTCTCGTCATCCTTCTGCTCTTCGCATATGCAATAAAAGCCTTGGGATTCTCCTTAACCCTACTCGCCCAAGGCCTTTCATGTCCCCTTCTCCCTCTCCTCAGCCCCTTCTTCAGTTCCCTCATTGCTACCCTATATTCCTCAAAAGACCTATCTGATCCTTGCTGCCTAAACCTTATGTATGCTGCCTTCGTCCTCCTAACTAGATGTTCCACCTCTCTTGTCAGCCACGGTTCCTTCACCCTGCCATTCTTTCTCCACCTCACCGGGACAAATTTATCCCTAACATCCTGCAAGAGATCCCTGAACAACGACCACATCTCCATAGTACATTTCCCTTCAAAAATGTCATCCCAATTTACTCTCGCAAGTTCTAGCCTTTTACAGCCTCATAATTTGCCCTTCCCCAATTAAATATCTTCCCGTCCTCTCTGCTCCTATCCCTGGCCATGACAATGCTAAAGGTGAGGGAGTGGTGGTCACTGTCCCCCAAATGCTCACCCAATGAGAGATCGTCACCTGACCCGGTTCATTAATATGGCATTCCCTCTCGTCGGCCTATCGACATACTGTGACAGGAATCCGTCCTGGACACACTTAACAAACTCTGCCCCGTCTAACCTTTGATATTAAGCAGGTGCCAATCAATATTTGGGAAGTTGAAGTCTCCCATGATAACAACTCTGTTATTTTTGCACCTTTCCAAAATCTGCCTCCCAATCTGCTCCTCAGTATCCCTGCTGTTACCAGGGGGCCTATAGAATACACCCAGTAGAGTAACTGCTCCTTTCTTGTTCCTAACTTCCACCCATGCTGACTCTAGAGAGGATCCTGCTACATTATCCACCCTGTCTGCAGCTGCAATAGTGTCCGTGACCAGTAATGCCACCTCACCTCTCCTCTCCTCCCCCCCCCCCCCCCCAACCCCCCCACACCCCCCCACCTCCCTATCCCTTTTAAAACACTGAAATCCGGGAATATTCAGTATCCATTCCCATCCTGGCGACAGCCAAGTCTCTGCAAGGGCCACAATATCATTGATCCAAGTTCATCACCCTTATTCCTGATACTACTTACATTTAAGTAAATGCACTTTAGCCCATCCACCTTTATTTTTATACCCTGTACAGGTAAACCTACCTTGCCTCGTTACTGCCTGAGCCCGTTGAGCCAAAGCCCAATCACTCTGCTACCTCTCACTCTGCTGCCCGCTGGATACGGCAGTCTTTTTAAACTGTTCGCGCCCTTGACTGACATCACGTGCCTGCAGAGTCTATCACTGCTATCCCCGAATCATTTGAAGTAAAAAAAAAACTTGTTTTTGGAAGTCCTCGGCTGATTCCGCACACGCTTCTCGCTCCGATAGAAACTGCTGAAGATTCTCTTTTTTTAAACTGTTCACAAACTTCATAAAATGGGAGATTTTAACTTATAAGACTGTTTACAATAAGGTGTGATCTATTTAATTTGCATTAAGTATTTTGTGTATTTCATGGATTGTATTTGTATATAACTGGTTTTTAAGCTAATGAAATAAACCATCTTGCTTTCCCGTGGGTGTTAATTTGGAAAACAAATGCTGGAATCTGAAAGTAAAACAAATGCTGGAAGAACTCAACCGGTCCAGCAGCGTCAGTGGAAAGAGGGACAAGTCAACGTTTCAGGTTGCAAACCTTTTCTCAGAACCACGATAGGGAGGAAAGTAAGTTGGTCCAAGTAGCAGAGGAGAGAGGGCAGGATGCCAATAATAGTGTGAAATGATTCCCCACCTGGGTTCCTTCGTCTGATATTTCACTGTGAAAAAGAAGTATTTTTAAAAAAAACACTGCCAGTGGTGCTATCATCCTTAAGTGGCTGGAATCCCATCGGAAAACTGTGTGCGTGATTGTTAGTAGGAGGAGTTTTATTTAATGAAGTGTATTTGATTTAATAATGTGTGCTTGTGTAATCTAATGTTACAAGAATTAATACAATGAATCCATTCCTAATTTGCTGCAAGTTGACTATTCTTTACTGGATTGGCTGATCGCTTGGCCTGATGACATCACAGCTGCTGGACCCAGCATCTTGCTGAGCATTTGGTCGATCGCAGCAGGGGTGGGAAAGGGGGAATTTCTTACCTGGGACATCATCCCATCTTTGGGGCAAATGTTTTGTATAACGGGAAGCTCCGTCCCTTCGCCACTGACTGCAAATCCTGGGTCAGTGACATTGTACGTGGCTCGGTGTCAGGTTGCTTGGCCACACACCTGTGACTTTCCACGGGGCTTTATACAGTGTTATAGGTGCTGTATAAATGCAAGTTGTTGTTCACGCCCAGTGTGGGGCTGCTACTGTGGTTCACACTCAGTTATGCCAGAGGGTCAACCATCTGACTGGGTGTCCTGTGATGCAGCAGCCTGTCTGTGATGTGTGTCGATCAGTTCACAGGGCTCCAGAACTCCTGACGGAGCTCAGCAGGCTGACCTTGTGTCGTGGTGCAGGAAACAGTTGAACGCGCAGCCCTTCATCTGGGGGCCTGTTCAGAGAGTGCAATGCACGTAACAAAATCTGGCTGGAGCAGACAGGCGAGGTTCGAGGGAAAACTGGGACTGTGGGAGCGGCATTCCCTCTCGATGACACCTGCTCATCAGGTGAGGTGCAGTGACTGAAATCGACCTGCCAATGTTCCCTTAGACTTCAGTTTGGTTACGTTCCTCGATATCACACTAAGTGTCTCGATGACAAGGCCCCTCTGGAACTAAGCTCTTTGGCCTGTGTTTGTACCAAGGCTGCAATGTGTTGAGCCAAGTGGACGCGATGAAGCCCAGCTGAGTCTTGGCACGCAGCTCGTGAGGTGCCAGGGCCGTGGGTGGCACTGACAAGGCAAAGAAATTCTGCAGGATGAGTCAGGCTTGTACAGCAGGGAAACAGACCCTTCGGCCCAACTCATTCATGCCGACCAAGGTGTTTACTGGAGCTAGTTCCATTTGGCTGATATCCCTCCAAACCTTTCCATCCATGTACTTGTCTCGATGTCTTTTAAATGTTGTAAATGTATCCACCTCTACCACTTCCTCAGGGCGCTCGTTCTATATACCCATCACCTGCTGTGTGGAAAAAGTTGCCCCTCTGGTCCCTTTTAAATCTTTCCCTTCTCACTTTAATGCCCTCCCTTACCCTGGGGGAGAAAGACTGACTATTCAACTTAACAATGCCCCCTCATGATTTTATAAACCTCTACAGGGTCACCTCTCAGCTTTCTACACACCAGCAAAACAAAAGTTCCAGCCTATTTCTAACTCAAGCCTCCCAGTGTAAGTCCCACCCTCGTGAATCGTTCCCGTACCCTTTCCAGCTCAGTGACATCCTTCCTATAGCTGGGTGACCAGAACTGCGCACAGTGCTCCAAGTGTGGTCTCACCAATGACTTGTACAGTTGCAACATAACATCCAAACCCCTGTACTGTACTTGTGTACAGTACCCTGACTGATGAAGGCAAGTGTGCCAGATGAAGGTACCTGTATAACCTTGTTTCCACTTTTGGAAAATGATGTACCTGTACCCCTTGTTCTCTGCTCTACAACACTCTCCAGGGCCCTGCCTCCTACTGTGCAAGTCGTGCCCCATTATGACAACAAAATGTAATACCTCACACTTGGCCGTGTTAAACTCCACCTGCTAATCCTTAGCCCACTTCCCCAACTGATCTCGATGCTGCTGTAATCTTAGGTGACCTTCTTCACTGTCCACTGTGCCACCAATTTTGGTGTCATCTGCAAACTTACTGACGACCTTGTCATCCAAACTGTTAATATAGACGACAAACAGCACCAATCTCTGTGGCACACCCGTGGTCACAGGTCTACCACCCTCTGACTCCTACCATCAAGCCAATTTTGTATCCAGTTGCCTATCTTTTCCTGGATTCTGTGTAATCTAAACTTCTAGACCAGCCTACTATGTGGGACCTTGTCAAAGGCCTTGTTAAAATCCATAAAGACAACATTCACCACCCTGCCCTTTGTCAATCTTCGTCACCTCTTCAAAAAAACAATCAAATTGTGAGATGTGATTTCCCATGCACTAAACTAGACTGACTGTCCCTACTCAGTGCCTTCCTTTCCAAATGCTGGTAAATCCTGTCCAGTAACTTTCCACCGCTGACATTGGGCTCACTGGCCTATAGTTCTCTGGTCTATCCTTGCAGCCCTTCTTATGAGTAATTAAGCAAAGAAAATTAGCTGGGACAGAACTCTTTGTAGTTGAATTATGCCTAGGAATTTTTTTGTTCCAGAAGTACAAGAGTTGGGGCATCATGTTACCACTGTACCAGACACTGGTGAGAGCACACTTGCAGTATTGTGTGTGGTTTTGGTCATCCAGCAAAAGGGTGGATGTCATTAAGCTGGAAAGGGTTCAGAAGATTCACAAGGATATTACCAGGACTGGAGGGCTCAGACAAGTGTGAAGTGTTATGTTTTGATAAGTCATATCAGGGAATCACTTGCATAGTAAATCGTAAAGCCCTGTAGAATGTTGTAGAGCAGTGACCAAGGGGTACAGGTACATAATTCTCTGAACATGGAGACAAAGGTAGACAGGGTGGTGAAGAAGGCGTTTGACTTACTTGCCTTCCAGTTATCAGGAGAGATTGGATAGGCTGGGGCTTTCTCCCTGGAGCGCAGGGGGCTGAGGGGTGACCTTATAGAGAGAGAGAAAATCATAAGGGGTTTAGATAAAGTGAATGGTCACAATCCCAGGGTAGCTGAATCTAAAACTAGAATGCAGTTCAGTCCAGAAGAGACAGTATTTCACGACCCAACGCTTATATTTGTGGGTAAACCATGGATGTCCCGATTTTGCTAGCGGGCATTCACGGATTTCCTGATTACATCCCAGTGTTGAACTCCTGAGGCAGCAATGGAAATGCTAATTTTCCTTTGATTTGTCCACTATTTGTGTAAGACAACCATCGACACAACAAAGGTGAGGCTTGTGAATAGCAGATACTGAGAAGGATTCTGATTGTTTTCCATTATCAGGGGTCATAGTTGGGGCAGATCGAATTGTGGCATTGACTAGGAAGCTGGATAAATACCTGACAGAAAAGAATTTTGAGGGGGTGATGGGGCTAGATGGGTTGCTTTATCATAGATCCAGTAAGGATTTTACTGCCAAATGCCCTCCACCTGCATTGTGATCATTGTGATTAGCTCAAAGAACAGAGGAAACATTCAAAGATACAGGAGAATACAAGCAAGAAGATATTTCCATTGCTGTTATCATCTGGAATTTGCTGCAAAGAGTTTAGAAAAAAAAGTTAATCCTGGATTTTGAAGGAAAATTGTTTCGGGAATGGGGCTGGGTTCCCCTGTAAAGAGTCAACGTAGACTCAATGGACTTGGTAACCACCTTCTATGTCATGACAATTGTTGATTACACAACTGACCAGTGATTCACCATTATATGATTCGGTCAATATTTTACATTTTGGCAGTCGTATACAGTGTACCCTCGCGTCGTGGATGGGTTTGTATCACAGTTTTCCGTAACGTGGATCCCTTTTCCCCACCAAGTCCCATGTTGTAAGCAGAGACTTATTCCTCTGGTAAGTTTTTCCACTCAGCAGTAATACCCCTGCAGCTGCATGGTCCAGAGGCAGGGACTTCTGATTGCATTGCAGGTTGTTGTTTTAATCAGCTGGAAATGGATGTTACATTGTTTGATAAAGTATTGTACATCTAGCAATGCAAGAGTGTCTTGTCAGTTTGTACAGCAAATCTCTTCCGTGGCCTCTGGCCATGAACTGGCAGTAGCCTGCGATTGCCGTCCTTGGTAAACTCGTGCAGTTCTCTGTATTCATTTTGTGTTTATTCATTTCCCAAATTCCATATCTTAAAATTTTTTGGTAGTGATTTGTGAATTCTTTAAGGGCAAATTCCAGAATCAGGTTTATCATCACTGACATATGTCATGAAATGTGTTGTCTTGCAGCAGCAGTACAGTACAGTGCAAGACATAAAAATACAAAACTAAATAAATAGTGCAAAAGAGGAATAACGAGGTAGTGTTCATGGGTCCATGGACCGTTCAGAAATCTGATGGCAGAGGGGAAGAAGCTGTTCCTGAAACACTGAATGTGGTAGATTTCCATTGCCCGAACTGTTATATCAGAGGGGTAGACTCTTTGAAATCAGGTTTCCAATCTAGAGAAAGGAACAACACACAAAACGCTGGAGGAACTCAGCGGAACAGGCAGCATCTGTGGAGGGAAATGGGCAGTCGATGTTTTAGGTTGAGACCCTTCATCTGAACTGAAAGATAGAGGGGAGATACCGGAAGTTGGAAAGTTCGATGTTAATCCTGCCAGGTTGTAGACTACCCAGGCCTGTGAGATGCTGTTTCTCAGGTTTGTGTTTAGCCACGTTTCCTCGTGGAGGAGGCCGAGGACAGACATGTCGGTGTGGGAATGGGGAGGAGAATTTGAATGGCTGGCAACCAGAAGATCCAGACGGCTATGGCAAATAGAGCCAAGGCGCTTGGCAAAGTGCTCGCCCAGTCTGTGTCCAGTCTCACCGATGCAGTGGTAACAGTGGGAGCACCAGATGCAATAAATAAGGCCAGAAAACTTGCATGTGAAAGACTGCCTCAGCTGGAAGGGCTGTTTGGAGCCCTAGATGGAGGTGAGGGAGGAGGTGGAGGGACAGGTGTCACACCTCCTGTGGTTAAAGGGGAGAGGAGGGGGTGCGTGGGGAGAAATGAGTGGACCAGGGAGTCACGAAGAGTGTGACCCCTGTGAAAAGGGGAGGGGAAGATGTGGTTGATGGTGGGATCACGTCGTAGCTGGAGGAAGCTGTGAAGAATGATATGTTGGATGCGTGGATTGGTGGGGTGGTTGTCACATGCCTTTATTATTAGACACTTCAACCCTGGGAGAAAGGTACCAGCTGTCTGATCGAGGTGTATAAGATGATGAGAGGCATTGATCGTGTGGATAGTCAGAGGCTTTTCCCCAGGGCTGAACTGGTGGCCACAAGAGGACACAGGTTTAAGGTGCTGGGGAGTAGGTACAGAGGAGATGTCAGGGGTAAGTTTTTTACTCGGAGAGTGGTGAGTGCAGGGAATGGGCTGCCAGCAACGGTGGTGGAGGGGGATACAATAGGGTCTTTCAAGAGACTGTTAGATAGGTACATGGAGCTGAGTAAAATAGAGGGCTAAGGGTAAGCCTAGTAATTTCTAGGGTAGGGACATGTTCAGCACAGCTTTGTGGGCCGAAGGGCCTGAATTGTGCTGTAATTGTTCTATGTTTTCTATGTCTATCTATGTCTCTCATCATCTTATAAACCTCTATCAGGTCTCCCCTCAGCCCCCGCCGCTCCAGAGAAAACAATCCAAGCCTGTCCAACCTCTCCTCGTAGCACACGCCCTCTAATCCAGGCACCATCCTGGTGAACCTCTTTTTCACCCTCTCCAAAGCTTCCACATCCTTCCTATAATGGGATGATCAGAACTGAATGCAATACTCCTGATGTGGCCTAACTGAAGTTTTATAAACCTGCAACATAACTTTCTGACTCTTGAACTCAGCATGCCATACACCTTCTTTCTCACCCTATCAACCTGTGCAGCCACTTTCAGGGAGCTATGGACCTGGACCTCAAGATCCCTCTGCACATCAACACTTTAAAGGTCCTGCCATTAGCTGTGTCCTGTCCCTTTACATTTGATCTCCCAAAGTTCAACACTTCACACTTGGCCAGACATGTTTGCCCAGGTTAAACTCCATCTGCTATTTCTCTGCCCATATCTACAACTGATCTATGCCGCTGTATCCTTTGGCAATCTTCCACACCATCCACAACACCACCGATCTTTCTATCAGCTGCAAACTTACTAACCCACCCATCCACATTTTCATTCAAATCGTTTATATATATCGCAAGCAGCAGAGGTCCCACTAACGATCCCTGCAGAACATCGCTAGCTATGGGCCTCCAGCCAGAATAAGTCCCATCGACCACTACCCTCTGTCCTCTATGGGCAAGACAATTCCGAATCCAAACAGCCAAGTCACCGTGGATCCCATGCATCTTAATCTTCTGGATGAGCCTGCCACTTGGGACCTTGTCAAACACCTCACTAAAATCCATGTCGACAACATCCACAGCTCTCCCTTCATCGATCACCTTCATCACCTCCTCGAAAAATTCAATCAAGTTAGTGAGACAAGACTTGTCCCACACAAAGCCATGCTGACTGTCCCCTAATTATGTCATGGTTTTCCAAATGCTCCTAAATCCCATCCCTAAGAATCCTCTCCAATAGCTTCCCTACCACTGACGTGAGATTCACTGGTCTATAGTATCCCTATTGCTCTTCTCGAACAACATTAGCTACTCACCAGTCCTCCGGTACCTCACCTGTGGCTAGAAAGGACACAAAGATCTTGGTCAAGGCCCCAGCAATCTCATCTCTTGATTCTCTCAATAACCTGGGGTACATCCTATCAGGCCCTGGGGATTTATCCACCTTAAGGTTCCTTAAGAGACCCAACACTATCTCTTTCTTTATCTCAAAATGCCCTCGCATATTATCATGCTCCACAATGATCTCGCTATCCCCTACATCCTTCCCCTTGGTAAATACCGACATAAAGTACTCATTTAGGTCCTTGCCCTCATCCTCCACCTCCCACATTTCCCTCCTTTATCCTTGAGTGGCCCCACCCTCTCCCTAATTATCCTCTCATCCAGACACTCCTTAACTGCTGTCAGTGACCCAGCTCCCACCAGCCGCTCCGGCAGTGTGTTGCAGGTACTCGTTGCTCTCTGGGTGGAGAAGGTCCCCGCGAAATCTCTTCCCTCTTTACCCTAAATCTGTGTCCTCGAGTGTTATCTGCCTCTGATATGGGCAAAGGTTCCCTGCAGTCTGTCCTATCTATGCCCTACGTTACTTTATATACCTCAGTCATGTTCCTTCTTCACCTCCTCTGCTCCAGGGAGAACAGACCTGGTCTCCTCATCCCAGGAGGCATCCTGGTGAATCTCCTCTGTGACCTCTCCAACGCCATCACATCCTTCCTATACTTTGGTGACCAGAACTGCGTGCAGTACTCCAGCTAAGGTCTGATCGTGGCTTTAGAAAGTTGGAACATAACCTCTCTACTTTGATGCCCCGGTTAATGAAGGCCAGTATCCCACATGCTGCCTTAACCGTGTTACTCACCTGTGTTGCCACCTTCTGTGTACTTGTACTCCCTGGTCCCTCTGTTCCTCAGTACTCCCTGAGACCTCACTATTCATGGGATATATCCTAACCTCATTAGTGCTTCCAAAATGCATCACCTCACATTTGTGTGCATTGAACTGCATCTGCCGTTTCTCAGCCCATTTCACCAAAAACATCGCTATCTCTCTGCAGCCTAACATGAGCTTCCAGATGCACCATCAACAACTCCACCAATTTCTTGTGTCATTCACAAACTTACTGATCTTGTCTCCCACGTCCATACCCATGAATGTCACAAACAGCAAGGATCCCAGCACCAAATTCAATGGGACACCACTTGTCACAGGCATCTGATTGCAAGGATAACCCTCTACCATTGTCTGCTGTCTCTTATTACCCAGTCGGTTCTAGATCCAGTTTGTCAACTTGCCCAGGATCCCATGGGTTGCAACCTTTTGATGCAGTCTCACATGTGGAACCTTTTCAGAGCCCTTACTAAAGTCCATGTAAACCTACCGCCCTGCCCTCATCGATACACTTTGTTAACTCTTGAAAGAATTCAATCAACTGGTTCACGCTGGATCTGCCCTTGACAGGACTTGATAGAGCACTGCCCGTCATGTCTTTGAAACACTATCCACTTTTTCTGAAAATCAAAAAAAACCCCAGAAAATGCTGGAAACACTCAGCAAGTCAGGCAGCGTCTGTGGGAAAAGAAACAAGAGCTAATGTTTCAGGTCAGAGACCCTTCATCAGAACTGAAAAGGAGACAGAAGAAGCTTGTTAAGCTGCAGGGAGAGTGAGTGTGGGCATGTCTCCGATGGGGTAAAACCAGGGTGACGATGGCGATAAGCTGTAACGATGTAAATGAGTGAATGGGATGCATGAAAAAATGAGAACCTAGGCAAAAGAATATGGGAATTGTGAAACGCAGAGCAGGAAGACAAGCCCAGCAGGTCAGACTGGACACATCCTCCATTCCCAGAGGGAAGAAAAAGAAACAAAAAGGAAACAAAAGTGTTCGTGATGACTGGAGAGTCCAGTCCAAGGACGAGGGGTCAGTCATTTTAAACTGAAATGGGAAATTTCTTCTCCCAGAGAGGTGAACCTTTGGAATTCCCTGCCATAGAAAGCGATTGAAGCCAAATCAGAAAATATGTTGAAGCAGTTAGATATTCTTCCCAGGGCCAGGGGTCAAGGGATGCAGGGAAAAAGCTAGAACAGGGGATTGAATGTCAATGATCAGTCATGATCATGTTGAGTGGTGAAACAGGCTCAAAGGGCCATCTGGTCCACTCCTCCTGTAATCTTCCTGTCTTTACATGTGAATTGAAGTAAGGCATTTCAACGTTTGGAACTGTAGCCTCACGCTGGGTCCAACAACACCGTCAGGAAATCCCAAGGACCGGAGCAGGGCATGCTGCAGTCTGGGCATTTTCAACACATTTGATTTTTAATGTCTAATAATAGATGTTTGGTGGTCAAGTATTAGGGTGATGTGCTGGTGGTGGGTGGGTGGGTGGGGAGAGGGCAGAGGCTATGTATTGGGAGGGTGTAATGGTGGAGCTGTTGATTGTTGGGATTGGTTAACAGGGTTGATTGGGCAGTGGTGGGTTTAATGGGGTGGGTGCAAACATGGGAAGACTTGGGGCAGTTGGAAGTTGGCTTAAGGTATGGGGGGCTGGAGATGAGGGTTTGAAGGGTTGAGGGGACTGCGAGGCTGGGGCAGGGCAGGTGGTGGGGGTGTGTGAACCATCTAATGGCTGTGATCACGTACCATTTGATAGATGGGAAATGTCCGATAACCTTGAGCTCAGAGGAAAAGCTTTACAAACAACTAGAATGGGATTTGGTTTGAATGTGAACAGTGTCGGGTTGTGCCTCCCTATTGTTCATTATCCTGGGTTCTGGTTTGGTGTTGGTACCTGTCGGAATGAATGAAAGAACACAAGAGGAAGCCATTTTCCTGTTATCTGTGCTGACTCTTTGAGGCAGTATTGCAGTTAATGCCACGCCTTGCTCTTTCCTCTGAGCCTTGTAAAGTTTTCCAAACCTTCCGGTATTTCTTCATTTCCCTGTTGCATGTTACCATTGGATGTGTCTCCACCACCCTGACAGGCTGCACATTCCAGATCGCAACAACTGAGTCATTTATGGAATAAGGCTTCCTCATGGATTGGGTAAAATACCAGCATGGACTGAGCACTTGGTAACACACGAACGGGAACAGACAGCCGTGCCTCGTGGGGACCACGGGGATCGGTGGATAGAGGGAAGGATGTAAGGTGGTTTCAAGGGGGTCTGGACAAGTTCAGTGAGCAGACGAGAACACGGCAAATGGAGTGTAACATGGAAAAACATGAAGTCATCCACTTTGATCAAGAAAACAGAAAAGCAGAGATTTTTTTATATGGTGACAGTGGGATACGTTGATGTTCAGAGAGAGCTGGATGTTCTTGAATCCAGTCATTGAAAGCCAAAGCACAGATGGAGCAAGCATTTAAGAAGGAAAATGGTCTGTTGGCCTTTATTTGAGTGTTGTGGCAAAGATGTGTCACTGCCCTCGCACAGGAACTTGATGAGACCACACCTGGGATATTGGGCACAGTTGTGATCTCCTTAACTGCTGCATTCTCCAAATGGCATCTGATCACAGCCATTAAGAGGTTCACTCCATGAATCTCTCCACCCTACAACCTCTCAACACTGCTTCACCATCCACTCACAACCTCACCAGCACCATCCACAACCACCCCATCTAAATCCTCTAATTACCACCCATCTACCTCCCAGTCTCCTGCATACCCGTAGCCCATCAACCCCTCAGCCCCTTGACAACTCCACCGTGCCTACCTCCTGCCTCACCACCACATCCAGCCCAGAAATAGCAATGCACAAACATTGAAAATAAAAGCACAAAGACCCTGAAAATACTCTGACCAGTAGCCCAGAGGCAGGTTCAGTGTCCTGGGC